>NC_064626.1:734031611-734334641 GCF_023864275.1 Schistocerca cancellata
GACATCTTATATGGTGCATCAGTTATCCATAGTACCATTAGATTCAATCTCCTACACCTTTTCTTGTCATGGCTTTGCATCGCCACCTGCAATTCAACTATTTGGGTAAGGACAGCTTCCGGGTATGTTACCTACTTTCATAGTGTTCTGTCATCTTTTTGCCCCCATGACATTTTCGGATTTCTCTGCACCCAATATCCAGCATTGTACCCAGTCCGTTGTGGTGGGACCATCATGTACCCATTTGGTGGTAGCCCCCTGACAACACAGGGATCATACTGCTGATGCCTGAGCTGAAAACTCCCCACATATGCCAAAGAATAGATGCCTGTCTTCCTGGGGCATCAGGACTCCCGGCAATGGCCATCATGCCATGTGGCCTTGCTGTGGGTGGGTGGCGCCCATGGGGAGAGCCCCTGATTCGAGTGGGTGGCACCAGGGTGAATGACCTGCGGTGAAGCAGACCAAGTCATCTTTTGCTGGGGACCAAATGGCCCCAGCAGTCTCTAAGAAAGGAAAGGTTGATTTCAATGCTGACAGGTATGACCCTAAATTGTTCCCCTCCCTAGCATCACCTTGGGAGGAATGTAGGGCTTCAGGGTGACAGGATCTATATTTGCCATGTTACTTAGTGCGCAGCAGAACTGATGGGTAGTCCTTTATGGAAACGAAGCCCCTGTTTTTTTTGTTGAGCACCTAGAAGATAAGTTTGGGGAAGTGACAGTGCTGTCCAAAATGCACAATTGGTTGGTTTTGATTCAGATGGCATCCCCAACCCAGTGACAGCCTGTGACAAGCTGGGTGATATTCCTGTTTTGTTCACTCCCCTTAAAAGCCCCAAAGTGGTCCAGGGAATTATTTTTCATTGCGACCTTCTTCACAGTCTGACTACGAGCTACATGCCAATTTAGAACGGCTGGATGTTAATTTTGTCAAGTACATTTACAGGGGACCCAAAGACAATAGGGTCGCTACCAATGCCTTCATCGTGGCCTTTGAGGGTGATTTATTACCTGAAAAGGTCAGGGTGATGGTGTACCGATGTGACATCAAGCCCTATGTCCCTCCCCCTATGTGGTCCTTTAAGTTCTGGAAATAAGGGCACATGTCCTCTCAGTGCAATTGCAGCGCCACATGTAGAGACTGCAGACCTTCGCTGCATCCGAATTCTTCATGTGCGCCTGAAAGAGTCACTGGCTGCTGGTCGATGGGCTTCAAGTTCTTCCTCTGTCCCTGAGGCTACTCCCGAGATGCCCTCCCAGCAAGCCCCTAAGGAGAGGTGAGAGTGCAAAACTTCAAAGAAGTCCGCTAAGAAATGGGAGCCTCCAGTGTCCTCCGCACCAGCACTCCACCACAGCTCTGCGTCTGAGGACAAGGTGGAGATTCTGGCATCCCCTGAGGACCTAGATCTCACTGACGCCTTGGATGCAATGGTACAGGATGCCAACACTCAGTCAGTGGCGGCAGGTGATGCTGAGGCCTAGTTTGCCTCCTTGGTCATTACATGTCACCCCAGACAACAGAAACCATCATTCTCCAGTGGAACTGCAACTGTTTTTTCTCCCACCTGGCTGAGTTACATCAACTTCTAAGTAGTACACCTGTTTTTTGCATTGTCCTTCAGGAGACTTGATTTCAGGGTGAGGACAATGCAGGAAATTACCATCTGTAACATCTACCTCCTTCCCGATGGTGTGGCATTGCCCCACGTTTTGGCTGCACTCATTTCACAACTTGCCCCACCTTTTCTTCTTCTGGATGACTTTAATGCCCATAATCCTTTGTGGGGTGGAGCCAAGGTTACTGGCCATGGCAAAGATGTTGAGGACCTACTAACTCAACTTGACCTTTGCCTCCTAAATACAGTTGCCCTCACACATTTCAGTGTGGCACATGGCACATATTTGACCACTGATCCCTCAGTTTGCAGTCCTGGCCTTCTCCCATCTGTCCACTGGAGAGCACATGACGACTTGCGTGGTAGTGACCACTTTCCATTCTTCCTGTCCCTACCCCAATGTCCTTTCTCTCAACACTTGCCCAGGTGAGATCTTCCCTAGGCATCCGCTACCAACATTGGGTATCCGTTGCATGCCACCATCAATTAAGTGATCCATGTTGTCACTAATAATGTTCTTGCCGCAGTGTTGGGAACACTATGTCTCCTTCATTGGAAGACGAACTCCGCCTCCCAGATGAAGTGATCCATGTTGTCACTAATTCTGTTGTTGCCGCAGTGTTGGGATCACTATGTCTCCTTCATTGGAAGATGAACCTCCCCCTCCCAGGTTTGGGCCAAGCTCCACTGACTTTACAGCTGTCAGAACCCTGCAGGTATACTTAGAATTTCCACAAATGGAGCTGTATCGGCTGATCCAGACATAATTGCAGAGCGTCTTGTTGAGCGTTATGCTCGCACCTCTGCATCTCAGAGTTACCACCCCACCTTTCATCTCCTCAAACAGAGGGTGGAACGATAACACCTATTTTTTGCTCCACGCCATCCTGAGCCTTATAATGCTCCCTTCAGTCAGTGGTAATTTCTCAGTGCCATTGCCGGCTGTCCTACACATCCCCTGGCCCAGACCGCATCCATTAACAAATGCTGAAACACCTGTCAGCGGATTCCCAACACTGCCTCCTTGCCATCTTTAACCACATCTGGAGCAATGGTGAATTTCCATCACAATGGTGGGAAAGTATCATCATTCCAGTGCTAAAGCCCGGAAAGAACCCACTAGATGTTGGCAGCTATCGCCCCATCAACCTCACCAACATTCTGTGGAAGCTGCTGAAACGTATGGTGAGCTAGCAGTTGTGTTGGCTCCTTGAGTCTTGTGGCCTTCTGGCTCTGTCCCAGGGTGGTTTTCACCAAGGACGCTCCACCATCGACAACTTGGTGTACCTGGAGTCTGCCATTTGATCGACCTTTTCCTGGTGACAACACCTTATTGCCATCTTCTTCAACCTCAAGAAGGACTATGTTACCACTTGGCGATACCATATCCTCACTACTCTGCACAAGTGGGGACTCCAGGGCCCGCTCGCGATTTTCATACAGAACTTTTTTTCGCACCGCACTTTCAGAGTTCGCGTCGGTGCTTCCCACAGTGCATCCCATATACAAGAGAATGGGGTCTGCAATGCTCTGTCCTGAATGTCCCACTCTTTTTCATTGCCGTCAGTGGTCTCGCATTAGCAGTAAGATTGTCAGAATCTCCCCTCCTATATGCTGACAATTTTTGTATTTCCTTTCACTCCTCTTCTACTGTTGTGGCTGAACCCCGCCTGCAGGGGGATATACAGAAGTTGCAGTCATGGGCCCTCAATCATGGATTTCAGTTTTTGGCTGCCAAAACTTGTGTCATGCACTTCTGTCGTCATCTTACCGTCCATGCCCATCCAGAACTTTACCTCAATGACCAACTACTGGATGTAGTGGAGACTTACTGATTTTTGGGACTGGTCTTTGACTGTTGTAAGTTGCCTTCCCCATTTTCGTCAGCTTAAAGACAAGTGCTGGTGGCACCTTAATCTTATTCAATGCCTGAGCCACACTGACTGGCGTGCTGATCGTCCTACACTGCTACAGTCGACAAAGCTCTCGTACAGTCCCGTGTTGATTGTGGGAGTGTGGTGTATGGTTCAGCAGTACCCTCTACACTGAGTTTATTGGGCTCTGTCCATCACTGTGGAGTTCGCCTCGCAATGGAAGCCTTGCAGTCGAGCACAGTGAACAGCCTCCTTGTGGAAGCTGGCATTCCTCCATTGAGGCTCCGGTAGTAACTATTGCTCGCAAATTATACTGCCCATATACATAGGTCACCTCACCATCGAAATTACCGTCTCCTTTTCCCTGAAATGGTGATCTATCTCCCACAATGGCGGCCTAGCACGGAGAATCCCTTTGCCATCCATATCTGGTCACTTCTTCATGAACTTTCCCCTTACCACCTTTCCTGCAGTCCCACTTCTGTATACCTCCATGGTCCATACCTCGGCCACAGCTTTGGTTGGACCTATTTCAAGGCCCCAAAGGCTCAGTCCCACCTGAGGCCCTCCACCATCATTTTACCTCTCTTCTTGGCGAGTTTGAGGGCTCAGAAATAATCTACACAGAAGGATCACTGGTCGATGGTCTTGTTGGGTTCGCTTATGCTCACTTTGGCCATACTGAACATCGCTCCTTGCTGGATGGGTGCAGCATTTCCACTGCAGAATTGGTTGCCATCTATCGCACTCTTGATTATATCCACTCCTGCTCCGGTGAATCCTTTGTAATTTGTAGTGACTCCTCAAGCAGCCTACAAGCTCTTGACCAGTGCTTCCCTAGACATCCTTTGGTGCTGTTAATCCAGGAGTCTCTTTATGCCCTCTGCAACAGTGGACGTTCAGCGTCTTTCGTTTGGTCCCAGGACATGTTGGGATAGCAGGCAATGAACTTGCTGACCGCCTGGCCACCAGTAAACTATCTCCGAAGATTGGCCTGCCAGAGACCGATTTGCAATTGCTTTTCTGCCACAAAGTTTTTGCGATCAGGGATACTAAATAGTGCACCCTGAGTACACCAAATAAACTCCATGCTATCAAGGAGACGACAAATGTGTGGTGGTCATCCATGTGAGCCACTCGCAGGGAATCTGATGTACTTTGCCGGCTCTGCATTTGCCATACGTGGCTAACACATCGTTACCTCCTCCATCGCGAGGACCCACCTTGGCTGCCCCCCCCCCCTCCCCCACACACACACCACCCCCTGACGAAGGCTGTGGCCAAAAGCTATATGTGAGTGTCTTTTAATTGTGCCTGCCTGCAACTTGATGTGACTTTTTTATGGTAAGTAGCAATCTGTCTCTTCATACATTGTTGATTTTCCTACGTGGAGTTTCCATTGTTTAATAATTTTTAAAATATCTTTTGAAGTGAAGTTTAGATCACTGTTTGTCTTATTTTCTATATCAAGTTTTTTCCTGGGTTGTTCAGGAGGCAGTTGTTCCCTTGGTGATCCATCATTTGTTTCCACTGCTCATCATTGGTCTTTCTGCATGTTTTTTGAGGGAAGATGCAATGTTAAAATAATAAAATAATGTCACACTCAAGATACACATTTTTCAAGGTCTTCTGCTTTAGCAACTGCTTAATTAACAGTAAGCTGTAATTAACATTAAGCTGTTGGTACCTTTAATATCTCTTCTGTGTGTGATAGTTGGTAAGTAAGAGGCCCTCAAAGTCAGAAAACATATTCGCTATGTTCTGTAAATTGCGTACAGGTGTAGAATTAGTGTTTGTCAGTATGGCATCTCCCGAGTTGCATGATGTGGGTTTTATTCTTGTAGGCAACTTTAATATGTTAGATGTAGCAAAAATATTCAATAGATCTTTGTCATTGGTTGAGGGCAATTTTGATGATTAATTCTTTGCATTTTCTTGAATTCCTTATATATAAAAAAAAAAGTTTAAAAAAATCAGTACAATCTGAAGGCCAACTTAGCATCAACATAACCTAATCTTGGCTGGATTAATTTTCCCTGCACTACAAATGTAATTGTGTTGCATAAATAATTCTTTCCAGCAGGTTGATTCCAGGGTACAGTTGGGACTAGGACTTGTAGTGCTGCCTGTGAGAGTGTGCAGGGACAGGACAGTGGGCAGCTAAATGCAGTATTTGGCGGCGGTGCTTGGGAGGGGATGGGGAAGAAGCTGAGAAGGGGGAAAGCTGTACAGGTGTGCTGGGGCAATAGAAGACCTGTGTATGTCTGAAGTGTGAGGAGGTGAAGGGTATAGGGGCAGGAGGGTATAGAGGTAGGTGGAGGAAAGGGACTGGTGAAAGTTGATGTCACAGGGTAGGAAAGATATGTTGTAGGGAAGTTCCCACCTTTGCAGCTCAGGAAATCTGATGTTGGTGGGAAGAAGTCAGATGGCACAGGCTGTGAAGCAGTTATTGAAGTCAAGCACATAATGCTGCACTGCATGCTCAGCAACTGATTGGTCCACCTGTCTCTTGGCCACATTTTGGTCATGGCCATTCATGTGGACAGACAGCTTGTCAGTAATAATGCCAAAATAGAATTCCAAACACTAGTTGCAGCTAAGTTGGTAGGCCACATGGCTCCTTTCACAGGTGATCCTGCCTTTGATGGAATAGGAAATGCCTTTGATAGAATAATTTCCATCTTGGGGTCTCTTACAAGGAGACTGCACACTAATCAGATTTTTTTTTGTTTTCAGTTATATTTATTGTATATGAAGTTCAGAATTCAAATATCAGTCATCCAAAGCAGTTCAATAAAAATCTCAAAAACTCTCTAGGAAATTGAACTTGAATTTTAACAGTCATTTTTTAAAACCACAAGTTACTCTTACCTTCTCAATGTGTCATGTGGCCAGGTGGTACAATGCTCACCTGCCACCCACGTGGCAGGTGATTCACGGCCGATGCGTATTTTTAAACAAAGATGCATGATCTATGAGCATTTATGTAAAGTGTAAAATGCATAATTATGAAAAAATGTAATTTTTTTTGTTTAAATAATCTTTATTGACAATGCTTTATAAGAGATCAATAATTAAGAAATTATATTTGGACTGAAAACCAAGTTTTTGTACCAGTATGTAACTATAAATAAGACAATTATTCATAAAAATGACAGTTAGATATGTGTTGATTAGCATATATTGATGAATTTTATGTTTAAATGATGTAGGCATTCAAACTGCACAAAAAAATAAGGAACATAATTACCAAAATGAGACTTTTAACCGTTGATTACCAGTCCCAAGCATTACCATTTTTTCCATCTTCATATTTTTTAAACTTCACAGAAATGCTCATGGAACATACACCTTTGTTTAGGAATATGCATTTCACAGGAATCAACATGTCAGGCAAACATTCTACCACAGAGCCACATGTCCCATTGACAAATTGGGCTTGCTTTACAATATTAAAGAGAGTTCAGAAACTTCAAATTAAATTTTGTTAAGAATTTTTGAGAGTTGTATCAAACTGTTTTGGGAAATTGTATCTGAGTTCTGAACTTTGTGTGCTGTAAATATAAAAACAATAAAAATCCAATTGATGTGTGGTCTCCATGTTAGAAAAGCATCCTTCTCCTTTAGGTGGCAATATTAACTCTCTCCCCCCCTCCCTTCTCTCTCCACCTCTTCAACATCCATTCTTGCTCACTACAAATTATTTTAGTACTATGTTTTTCAAAAGTTTTTCACATCTAGAACATGTTTGTCTTATATTTTCAGATAAGAAGTTATAAGAATTTGTGTTTTCTTTTGTTGGGTTTGTGTATGACAGATGATTTGTTCACTTTAATCATAAAGTTGGCAGTCAAAGTTTTTCAGCTGATGCTATACTGCTGTCATTTCCATTCTTTGTGCAAGATGAGGTGTCTGTTACAAGAAAGAAACTGTTTGCACATACTTGCTCTTAAAGTCCCAAGAATGAGAACGAGTTCAGTATAGTTGTCTTATTTATTCTTTCATTGTAGCAGAAAGCTATTATGAGTGTACTACTCAAATATTCATCTAAGTGCATTCTATGCTGAAGCTTTCCACCTCATGTATTTCCAGAAATATTTAAGATATTATCATTCTGTTTTCATCCAGATGAATTGTGAGAAAATCCCTACTAAATGATGTATAGTCTTTTTTCATAGAGGAACTGTACTAATGTCTGCCAATACTGTCGTGGGTCTAAAAGAGTGAATTCAACTGTGTTTCACTCTTCAAAATATGATTACTAAATTTGGCATAATTACAATATTTTGAACTTATGATTTGCCTGTTTTGAACAGGAAACCAATTGCTGTCTTATCAAGAATTGTATGACCTCATACTCGAATAAGGAAATAAGCTATATCAGATAAGGAGGAAACAGTGTTGCACTGCTGTGAAACCAGTATAAAAGGGACATAGAGGAAATTTAGCTTTCATTCCATCTGTGTCGTTCATGTGTGTTATGTGCTGGTTAACTTTGAAAAACAAATGTTTTTCACAAACAAAGACAAACTAGATATGCAACTTCTTTATGAAGACTGCAGAAGGAAGGTGAAGGTAATAGCTGAGTTGTAATCTCAGACAGTGACCAACAATAATGGCAATTGGGTGCTGATAATCTCCATTGAGTGCTCATAAACTGCAACAACACAATAATAACAATTCAATGAATGTATAAAAAATGGTTATTAGAAGGGACTGGAGTACTACGCAGAGGGTAGTGAATAAAACTGCAACAAGCAGAGTGAATTAAATAGGTGTCTTGCAGCTGTTGCCTGTAATCCACATATTAGCTTCAGAGAAGTTGCAAGTAGCTCTGAAATAAGTCAGCCAAGCATTATTTGCATTTTGCACGCATAAGATTCCATCCATATCACTTCATAAGAAGATTAACCAATGGAATTGCAGAAGACACATGAAATTATCTCACTAAATTGTGATGCAAAATCAGGACAATAGGTTCTTTCTTCTTTAGTGGTGAAGTTGCCTTCACAGATTATGGAAAGTCAAATGCATTACTGGGTTGCTCAGAATTCACATTGGTTGAGGCAGGTTGAATGCCAGAGGGAATGGAATGTGAATACTGGCGTGGGATTGTTGGAGACTGTGTGACCACTCTTACTTCACTGAAGAATCTTTAATAGGTATCAAGTGCTGCTGGCTCTCCTAGAGGAAGTACCTCTGGAAGTACACAAATTTGTAGATGTATGTGGTACCAGCATGATGGGTACCAACCTCACTTCTCATTTATACCAAGGAAGGCATTTATACATCTGTTTGCTAGTAGCTGGTTAGGATGTTAAGATGTTATCGCTTGGCATGTGAAGTTCACAAATAATCTCAAATGTGAAGTCTGTGTACAAGTTTCAGTGGCCCAAGAGTATTTAAAACATCATATCATTGCAGTATCTGCAATGATATCAAAGGAAATTCGTCAGACTATCCATACGTCCTTGCATTAGTGACTGCAAATGTGTGTTGCAGTAGCCAGTGGGAATTTTGATCACTTGATGATATAAATGGAATTTTGAGGAAGTGTTTATAATCACAATCTTTTGTGAGTTCTGTTTACTTGCTGTTGCTGATGTAATTTTACAGTATAAGTGCACTATTATTTAACAATCCTGATACCTCAGTCCCATGTTTTATAAATGTATTCAGTTTTTGATGTGCACTGTTCTGTCAGGGCTGTGGCAGAAAGAACAGTAGAATGTTACTGTAGTTATCTGGTGAATCATCCGTAGATGCCATGTAATTTGCCTTCCAGTTGGTGTGCCAGTCCAATCACATGTAGCCAAGTTTGATGAGTATCAGTTTAATTTAAAACTTTTCTCATCTTTTGTAACTAGACTCCTTAGCTTCCATCAAGCTGGAGTACCCCATTAGCCTGACACAACAGTTTTCTATAACAACACAAACTTCAAAATAGGACACCAACTGGTTTCATGTTCGTAACACGTAAGTCCTATCTTCTAAAGATCATAATTTCTCTGATGCTACTAATCTGATCTTGGAGGTTAAAATTCCATTGAATTCATCTCTTTTAAAACTATGATATTAGCAGCAAAATTTACTGTAGTTCCTTTTGAAAAAGTGAGGTAGACACTAATATTTCAATAATTAATATAGCTATGAAAAGAGACAATACATCATTTAGTGAGGAATTTATTTCAATGGATACAAAGTAATGATACCTTAAATGGTTCAGAAAATATATGAGGTTAAAGGCTTAAACAGAATCACCCTCTACATAAACCTCTTTCAGGAGCTGAGGAGTGAGGTGGCAGCTAGGCTGTGTTAAGTCGGAGGTGTGGAGAAACAGTATATTATTAGCTAGCTATATTCTTCCCACAGATATATATAAACCCTAGAATGTTACAAATTATGTTGAGAATATCGGAAATACGTTTGTACTGTTCATATAAAAGAAGTAATGTAATTGTGGTAAAAAGTGTTCATAATCAAAATGGGGTAAAAGTACTCTATAATGTAGTCAACATAAGGATGACAAGAAAAGTCAGAAACATCACTTGATTTGACAATTCAGAGGCTTCCTTTACCAGGCTACAGATTAGCTAGCTGTTTCTCAAGGATCTCCTTGCGGGGTGGGGGAGTGGCTCAGTACGTAAAAAACAGTATCCCATTTTAGTCCGTAGATGCATCACGACACTGCACTGAGCAGATATTTGAATGTTGTGCAGCGGTAGATGAATTTAGTGAAACTAAACTTCTAATTGTTGTTGTTGTTTATAGGTCCCCTAACTCCGACTTCAGAGCATTTCTGCTCAAGCTTGAGAGGGTTCTTGGTTCACTTTGTCGGAAGTACCAGAAAGTAGTTATGTGTGGTGACTTCAATACAAATTTTGTATATGATGGTGCAAGAAAAAGGATGTTGGTAGATCTCCTAAATTCATATGATCTGATGCAAACTGTGTTCTTTCCAACTAAGGTGCAGGGGAACATCAGCACAGCCATAGACAATATTTTTATTCATTCTTCATTACTAGATGGGCATTCTGCTAGTAAAAGGGTGAAAGGCCTTTCAGACCATGATGCATGAATTTTAACACTAAAAGGCTTTTGTACTCCAACCAAGGTCATATTTAATTACAAACTATGCAGGAAAGTTAATCCAACAACAATAGAGAAGTTTTTTAAACTTCATCAAGGAACAAGAGTGGCAGGATGTTTATAGTGCCGATAACATCAATGATAAATACAATGCTTTCCTTAACACATTTCTCATGCTCTTTGAGAGTTGCTTTCCATTAGAACATTCTAAACAGGGTACTAGCAGTAATGGGCAGTCCGGGTGCAGTAATGGGCAGCCCGGGTGGCTGACTAGTGGGATAAGGATACCATGTAGAACAAAGCAGGAATTATATCAAAATGTTATAAGCAGTCACAATCAAGCTACAGTAGCCCATTACAAACAGTATTGTAAGGTGCTTAAAAATGTTATCAGGAAGGCAAAGAGTTTGTGGTATGCAAATAGAATATCTAATTCACAGGATAAAATTAAAACCATATGGTTTGTTGTGAAGGAAGTGTCTGGTCAGCAGCACAAAATCGATGATATAAAGTCAGTTTGCAGTAAAAATATTTCTGTTACTGATAAATCAGATATATGTAGAGTATTTAACAATCATTTTCTGAGAATTGCTGGTGAATTAAATAAAAATTTAGTTTCTTCAGGAAATCGTATAACTTTCTTGGCAAATACCTTTTCGAGATTGATGTCTGAAATTCTTCTCTGTGATACAGACAAGAGGGAAATTGAGTCAATAATTAAAACACTGAAGACCAAGGACTCTCATGGTTACGATGGAGTGTCTAGCAGAATATTACAGTACTGTGCTGCACATGTTAGCCCTGTATTTAGCCATATTTGTAATTTTTCCTTTAGGAATGGTCAGTTTCCTGAGCGATTAAAATACTCGGTAGTAAAGCCGCTTTATAAAAAGGGAGAAAGGGATAATGTAGATAGTTTTAGACCTATTTCTATGCCATCAGTGTTTGCAAATGTTATTGAAAAAGCTATGTATATAAGGATAATTGATCATTTTATGTCACACAATTTGCTATCAAATGTACAGTTCAGCTTTAGAAGTTGTTTAACAACTGAAAATGCTATATTCTCTTTTCTCTATGAGGTACTGGATGGGCTAAACAAAAGGTTTCAAACGCTTGGTATATTTTTTGATTTAAGTAAGGCATTTGATTGTGTTGATCACAAAATATTGCTTCAGAAGTTGGACCATTATGGAATACGGGGAGTAGCTCACAACGTTAGTGACAGGCAGCAAAAGGTCATTATTCACAGTGTTGATAATGGCTGTGATGTGGGGTCTGAGTGGGGTATTGTCAAGTGGGGGGTGCCACAGGGATCAGTGTTGGGGCCGCTCCTGTTCCTTATTTATATAAATGATATGCCCTCTAGTATTATGGGTAACTCTAAAATATTTCTATTTACTAATGACACTAGCTTGGTAGTAAAGGAATTTGTGTGCAACATTGGCTTGGTTTCAAATAGTGCAGTGCATGACCTCAGTTCATGGCTTGTAGAAAATAAACTAACGCTAAATCACAGTAAGACTCCGTTTTTACGGTTTCTAACACACAATTCAACAAAATCTGACATTTTAATTTCACAGAATGGGCATGTGATTAGTGAAACTGAACAGTTCAAATTTCTAGGTGTTCAGATAGATAGTAAGCTGTCGTGGAAAGCCCATGTTCAGGATCGTGTTCAAAGACTTAATACTGCCATTTTTGCTATTCAAATGGTATCTGAAGTAAGTGATCGTTCGACATGAAAATTAGTCTACTTTGCTTATTTTCTTTTGCTATTGTCGTATGGTATTATATTTTGGGGTAACTCTTCCCATTCTAAAAGGATGCTTTTGGCCCCAGAAACAGGTGGTTCGGGCAATAAGTGGTGTTAGTTCATGAACATATGTATATTCCTTATTGCCGTTACCAATATTAGTTGGTTCCTAAGAATAAGCAACTTTCACTTGGTTAATACTCGGCAGAAATCAAACCTGCATTAGGATCGGACTTCCTTAACTCTTGTGCAAAAAGGTGTGCAGTTTACTGCTGCATCCATTTTCAATAAGCTGCCACTCGAATTCAAAAATCTTAGCAGTAATCCATGTGCTTCCAAATTGAAACTGAAGAGTTTCCTCATGGGTCACTTCATGGGTCACTCCTCCTTTTCTATCAAGGAGTTCCTTGAAAAATTAAGTTGATTTTTATTGTATTGCTGATAGTGTTTACTTAAACTTGTGGACTGACTTTTTTAAGGTTCATGAACATTCATTTTTAACTGATATTATTTTCATGTACTGACACATCCCATGACCTTGGAGATTTGCTCCTCAATTTGGTCCTATGGAGCTTGAAAAAAATAAATAAATAAATATAGAATGTTAGGCTAGAGTACATTAGATTGGGTGAACTGAGAACAACAACATAGAAAATTGAAAAGTGAGTAAAGGGAAGAATTGAATAACAGTGAGAGAGTTCTGAATGAACTTTCTGCATGAATATATGTAATGTAGCAGGAAGTTGGTTGAAGTGAAAGGGGGGTTATGGTACAGTGAACTATGGTATGACTTGTCTTGAAAGGGTTGTTGGGATATGATAGGTGGAGAAGCGGCACTGCATGGGCTTAAAAGAATTGTATCTGAATGACATCTCAGATTTGCACCTCAAAAATCATAGCATGAATCAACTGTTTTCAAGCATTCTGGGCTAATTAAGTACTCACAGGTCAAATACTGTTGTGTGGTTTTTAAGACAAGGATTTACCTATTTCTGTAGTTGGTTAATAACAGAAACATGCAAAACCTCTGTTGTATTTGTCATGTGATCACATTTGACTTAATCTGATTTGCATTTGAGGAAGTCGCTTGACATTAGAGAAGTAAGACATGACACCAAGAGAAATCTCTACTAATCTGTAGGGTTTCTGTTTAAGGTAGGGTACAGTCTAAACAAATATAGAGATGTATTATACCAAAAATATGAATAAGAGAAAAAGCAAGTGATGTGGTATTTTATAGCTCTATAAATTTAATCAGAAAACTTTACAAAAACTGTCCAATTTTACTGTATATTCTCTGCCATGATGCAAATGTTGCCACACAATGTATCAGTATATAAAAATGGCTCTTGTTTGTGCATTTTCGTGAATTATTGTAATATTTTTTCTAAAAGCTGTCTGAATTAGCTGGTTGGTGCAGGTCTAGTGTAAATGTATAAACAGTTATGCATGGACATTTTAAAAGTAACATTTTACTGCAAATTTTGATTTGTATGTTTCTTAATTCTGTGATTTTCTCTCTCTTTCAGAATTCATGTTTTATCCATAGAGACGTGATGATGGCATTATTTTTGTGACAAGTGAGTACAAGAAATATCTGTGCTAATCAGGAAAAGTAGTCATAGTAACAAAAATTTATAAGTTAGTAACTTTGGGAGATCTCACAGAGGCTGTATATGACATGCAGGAAAATAGAGATTGTGTGACTCAGCATAATTTTGTGTTTTTTTTTTTTTTACAAGAAGATTATAGTTGATGCTAAACAAACAGCAAAACAACAAAGTTCTTAGTTAAAATAGTTTAGAAATCTTTTCAAAAGGTGGACAATTAGAGAACGAAGTATCTCCAGCTAATTTTTGAATCTACAACAATTCTGTTGTCTCTCTCTTATGTATAGGATGATTCTTCGTTTAAAGTGCCTCTTATAAAGTAGTGTGATATAAATTAAAAGGGATCATAGCCTTATGCACCAAAAGTACTTCTGATGATATCACTCTATTTCTTATAAGAGTTCAAAGTATTTTACTACTGTTGTGAAATGTGATTTCGGATCTGTTGTTACCAGATAATTATGTATTCTTGAAATGTACTAAACTTATTTTGTCTCACATATTTGCTAATGATATGGGTGTTCACTGTATATAGCAAACAATGTAAAGTAGACACTAATATGATTGTATCAACACTGTTTTAATGTAATGAAACTCTTATGTCTTTAGCTGTTGATTCTGATGTTGACAACCATTCTAAATAGAATGTGCTTCTGGGTGTTCTGCTGAGTTATCCTCATTTACATACAATATTCACTCACATCAAGGAAACCTAGGAGATCACATTGTGCTTGTAGGTTTGCCTTGCTGTTGCTGCTATTGGACTCTTTTTATAGCTGTAAATACATGCTCTCAAAGTTGTGCATATTTTGTAATGTTTAGAGCACAACATTTATTGCTACTACATTAATGTTTTCCAGATGGGCTGTTGCCACTCACATTATTATTTGTAGCAATCTTCTGTGATCAACTTTGTGTTTAGAGAAGCATGACTCACACGAATCTCATTGTCTGGTTGTAAGTTGTACCATCTCTTGTAACATGCATATGAAATTTTGTGGTTGTGTCCTGCTTCCAGATCTAAACTTGCTTTTGAAATTTAAAGTAATCATAAAACTTCCTTTGTTAAATTTTCATAAGTAAGACTATGTAATGTGATCACGTAGAAAATTTGTTTTTCTAAGAATCTGTTTAAAAGGTACCTTATTTATACTTGGAAGGTTAGTTACTATTTTGTCCTAAAGTTGGAAGTTTTAACTATGAACTGTAAGATTGTTATAACACTGTCTTTTGGTGTAAGTTTATGTATATCAAAAAAAAGTTACTCACATTGAGTATGACAAATAGATAATTTATTGGTAATTTGAAATATGTTGTGTATTCACTTGATATGAAATAAAAGGATTAATTTTTTAAAAAGAAAACAAAATGATTGAAAAACTGTGCCACATAGTTTGTATTAGTATCCCATCTTGTTTTTAAATAAAATAATGGTATCAGTGTGTCGAATATTAATTCTGCATTTTTAGAGCTTAATCAATTGGATTTACCTATACTTATCACTTATTCTTGAAATTCACAGTTGTAAATATAACAGATGTACCATCTTTAATTACCATTTTTAATGACATTATATAGTTTTCACATTCTTGTTATTTGTTCACTAACACTTAAAACATAATGTTTGTTGTGCAAGAGAAATATTGTTTCACAGGGAAGGGGAGAGATGTATGTTAACACATTACCTACTGCTTATCCCACCATGGTCCCCAAAGCAGTTTGTTTCTCCCCATCAGCATGAATTTCAGAAACTTCTGGAAAGTGCAAGAACAATTATTATGAGAAATTCCAAGCTGTAAAAGGCTCAAAGGTGTATAATTATTAAATGAGATAAATAACTCAAATATATTATTGCTTCTGTTCGGCCCACCAGTGACCCAATGACATCTTTTCATGCTGGTTTTCAATTGTTTGGGTCATCTTGTGTCTCGATTGGTACTGCACTCTTTTAGCACCAAATGCTGCAGAAAACAGCTCTCTTATTCTTGGACATTAAAATACTCACACCATCATATGTTAGTGCTAGCAGGCAAGAACAGCTGCTGTAAGGTATGTAGCAAAATCATGTTTACAGTCATGAGAGTGTCTGCTATAATAATTATGTTTGGGTACCAGTTCTAATCAAGTTTCGTTGCATGTTTAGCTAGAAATGGATCCATCTACTTCTGGGCTGCCTGTAACAAGAAAACAAAGACGTAGTACACCATTAGATAAAGAGGGACTACGCTGCTAAATCAAAATGACTCCAGTGACCATGACATCTTTTTTGCATCTGATGATGATCCAGCTTACAAGCCCCAAGATTCTCTCTGGATTTACATGTAAATGATGATGACTTCTGTTCCAGTGAGGTTGATGGATACTGTACATAACTCTGATAATGATAATGGTGTCAGTGAAAATTGTATCCCAATATGCAAACCAATTAGACAAAATTTAGCAAAAGTAATTTTCAATCAGGGTTTGGAAGTTAACATTTCGACCAATTTGGACATCCCTTCTGATGTTTACAAAATGTTGGTAACACAAGACACATTTAACAATATGGTGTTGGAAACAAACAGATATGCAGCACAGAAACCATCCAAAATGACAGGCAAAAAAAAAAAACTCATCTAGCCAATTGTATTGACATTTCTGAGAAAGAAATAGACAAATTTACTGACATAATGCTAATTGTAAGGTTAAATGATTTCCCAGAAATTTTATTTTATTGGTCAAAGAATCCACTGTACAGAAATAGTTATAAAAGCTACTATGCCTTGTGACTGATTTCTAGTTTTATGGTCTTGGTGCCATTTGGTTAATAATGATGCCCCTAGAAATGTAAACAACAGGACTTTCAAAGTACATGTGTTAGTTGAGCATCTGCAGAGTAACTTTCAAAATAAGTGTGATTGATGAATCCATGATTCCTTGGAATGGGAGATTGATTTTTAGGCAGTATATCCCCCAACAAGTCTCACAAATATAGTGTAAAACTCTACAAGATTTGTACAGAGCAAGGATACACTTTTGTCTTGGAAAGCTATCTAGGGAAAGACAACAAACAACAAAGTGCAGATCACACAGAAGTTATTATTATGAAAATGTATCAGCCGCTTTTTGAAAAAGGTCCTATTCTTTATGCTGAAAATTTCTGTACAAGTATTTCCCTAGTGCGTTAACTGTTAGACAAAATATACTTCTCTGTGGAATAATTCATCCCAATAGACCAGGACTTCCCAAAGGTATTGTAGAGAGAAAACCTTAAAAAGAGGGAACTATGTAGAGAACAATAATGGCATCAAAATTTCTAACTGGATGGATAAAAGCAGAGTTCTAATAATTTAATGGTTGTTTTAGACAACATCAGGAAAAAGAACAGACAAGGAGAAGTTATAATGAAACTAAAGGTTGTACTGGAGAAACAAGATAAAGAAACAAACAAGATACAAAAGGTTTTAATCTCAGTGATAAGATTCTTTGTTTTATTCAACATTGAGAAAGGAGGTGAAATGCTGGAGAAAAGCTGCAATGTTCTACTAGGTTGTACTAGGACCTCTGTAGTAAATGCTTGGGCCCCGAGCACTTCGAGGAAAAGAATGTCATTTCAAATTTTCAAGGGCCCCGAGCGCTTTGAGGAAAAGAATGCATTTTCAAAGAGTGCATTGCCTTGCAATTATGTGGATATGCTGCTTGTGCCACTCATACATCAAGAAAGCAAGCTCGTACTTTGAGAGATTAATTGAGGAACTAGCAAGAAAATTTTGGCCACACTGCATGTTGCACTTTAAAGGATCATCACTCAGCAAGACAAAAAAGCAGCAGACAGCAAAACATCAATGAAAAACACATCCGTGAATGACTCTTCAAGACTGCAGTGTTTAATGATGCAAAGGTTATATTAATAAATATTGTTCATATAATTTATTCATGTGTTTTGCAAATGAAATAGCAGCGTAAAATGTCCATCAAAAATAAAAAATCAAGAGACAACAAAACCATGAATGATTATTTAAGATTCCAGATAAACAGTGCAAAGTTTATGTAAAAATCAGTTTTTTCTGTATTTTTTCCTGTAAGATATGTGTTTACCAAATAAAGAAGTAGGGAAAAAATTTCTGGGAAAAAAATTATTTCGTGGTGTAGCTGGTCACTACTGCAGCAGTATACACAATGGTGTCTTTGCTGTAGACAGCCCAGCAAACAGCTCTGTTGTGAAGTGATGATTGATGTCATACAGAGGTATAGCCTATTTATACTCACAGCATTCGGGACACCGGTGACCTGACCCGCATGAAATTTTCATCAGGTCACAGATGGACCATATGATACAGTACAGGCAAAACATCAAATGCTGCTCCACTGAGAAAGTGTTAAAGTGACAGAAACATGCAAACTCAATAATAATAATAATAATCAGTGTGAGAAGCAGCAGTACTTTGTGGAAATCTTTGGGCAGGCCATAAGTTGATAATGATGATAGTTGGGGATCAGACATTATATGAATGCAACAGAGTTTAGTGTAATAATTTTTATGCTTTTAGAATATATGCACTGTAATGGGCTTTACTAAGTATTGTTTCAAACCTCTGATGACATTTTCAGGAACAATAGGATTTATCTGGCAATGGAGCCATGTATTATTTCAGAACTAAGAAATAGCAAGGTGGAAAACTACTTGTAGGTCAGCTGTATGATTTTTTGGTTAAATACTTGCAAGGAGAATCTTACAAATAAGACTGAAATGTCTCCACACTTTGCTTGAATTTCCATTGCAGTACTGTTTATAGTCAAGAAGGAAGAAGAAAATAATGAAAGTGGTTGTTTTTGAGATTAACTAAAAATTAATCTGAACTATGGTTGCTCATGTGTTGTAATGTGTAAGGAAGTATCTAGTGGTAAGAATGAATTTGTTGAATGTATTTGAGACATCAAGGTTTGAAATGTAACTGATTACACAGGAAGATTGGGTGTATACAAATAACAACAAGCTTGAATGTGAAGAGATGAAGGGGATAGAGGAATGTTAAGTTGTACAGTTGAAATTTAAGTAGGAAATAAATTAATCTGGTACAAAATCAAACTAAAGAAATGAGTAATGTGGAGGATCTGGAGCATCTAAATTCCAAGGAAAATTAAAATATACTATGTCTTCAAAATTTAAACTTATCTTATTGAATTATCAAAAGATAATGTATAAATAGTTACAGAAAAAGGTGTTTCCAGAATGAAACTTTATAAGCAACAAAAGAACAAACTGCAACAGATGTGTACATACAAACTGATAAACTGAGCCGACTACTAGGTTTTGGGAAATAGTTTCCTTCATCTATTAGAGTTGTTCCTCTGTGACTTTTGTGTTGTGGTACTGACTGGAGTTTTTCTTAATTTCGGAATATCTCCATCTATTCTCTGTGAAGACCATGGCAGAGGTTACCAGTTATTAGGGCTTTTTCTTTTCCATCAATGTGTGGAGTACAGGAAGAATGATTGTTTAAATTCCTCTGTGCATGCTGTAAGTAATCTTATCTTGTCCTCACGATGCCTATGGGAGGAATATGGAGGGGGCTGTACTATATTTCTAGAGTTGTCATTTAAAACTGGTTCTTGAAACTTTGTTATTAAACTTTCTTTGGGTAGTTTATGTCTATCTTCAGAAGTCTGTCAATTCAGTTCTTTCAACATAGTTCTTTCAACATAGTTCTTTCAACATCTCTGTGACTCACTCCCACAGGCCAAACAAACCTGTGATCATATGTGCTGCCCTTCACTGTGTACATTCAATATTCCCAACTAGTCCTATTTGTGCATGTCCTACACACTTGAGAAATACCCTAGGAAGGGTCACACAGGTGATTTGTAAGAAACCTCATTTGTAGACTGCATTTCCCTAGTATTCTGCCAATAAACTGAAATTTGATATGTGCTTTACCCACAGCTGAGCTTATATGATCATTCCATTTCATGTTCCTAATAAGTGTTACATTCAGGTATTTGTGTATCAAGATCTGACAGAGTGTTTATGCAGCTTCGTTCAGACAATACTTCTTGTAGATAACTGCATCATCTGCAAAAAATCTAAGATTACCATTAATATCATCCATAAGGTCATTTATATACAAAATGAACAGCAAAGATCCCAACGCACTTCCTGTGGGCGCACTTGAAGTTACTTATGCATCCATTGAACTCTCTCCATCCAAGGTAACTTGGTGCATTCTACCTACCAAAAAATCCGGAATCCAGTCACAAATTTTGCTTGATATCCCATATTTTCATACTTTTTATACAAGTGTAGATGTGGTGCTGAGTCAGTTGCTTTTCGGAAATCAAGAAATACTGCAACCACCTGGCTGCCTTGATCCAAATTTTTCAGTATGTTATTTGAGAAAAGTGCAAGTTGGGTTTCATGTGATTTGTGTTTTTGAAATCCATGCTGATTTGTGGAGAAGGTACTCCTGTTCAATATAGAATACAATCTAAGGTTCTATAACAAATGGGTGTCAAGGGTATTGGATGGTAGTTTTGTGGATTATTCCTTGTACTCTTCTTGTAGAGCAGTATGACCTGTGCTTTCTTCCGTCTACTGGACATGATTTTTTTTTTTTAAGATTGTACGATAAATTATATGAGGCCTGTCTAAAAAGTATCTGGCTTTTGGCCAGAAAAAATATTTCAAATGCCTGACAGGGCTGGGACCCCAATCCCCTTCAAAGTAGCCCCCTTGTTCTTCCACACACTTAGCCCACCACTCCTTCCACTGCTGGAAACACCTCTGGAAGTTTTCTTTGGAACGGTGTTGAGCTCTGTTGTCGTGTTCTGCATTATCTCTTCTCTACTCTCAAAACGGGATCCTTTCAGTGGCGTCTTCAATTCTGGAAACAACCAGAAGTCACAAGGAACCATGTCTGGAGAGTAGGGCAGTTGGCGAATGGCTGTAATTCCATGTTTGTCCAAGAAATTTTGGATCAAGTGGGAGGAATGAATGAGGGCATTGTCATGATGCAGTTGCCAGTTTTTTGCCATCCAAATGTCTGGTCTTTTGCATTGAACTGCGTCATGGTGTCACAGGAGAACTCATTCTGGTGCCTATTCATGATGCACAATTCCACGGACATCAAAGAAGACAGTCAGCGTAACCTTGGATTTTGCTTCGCACCTGCCGCACTTTCTTCAGTCTTGGAGACTCGGGATGCTTCCATTGTGACGACTGTCTTTTTGTTTTGGGGACATATCTATACACACATGACTCATCTCCCATGTTCAGAAACCCAGGATCAATGTTGGTGGTGTCCAGAAGGTCCTGTGCAACGTCGAAAAGGAGGTCTTTTTATTCCTGTGACAACTCGGGCACAAATTGCGCACCCACTTGGTGCATGTTCAAACCATCATGCAAAATTTCATATGCAGACTCTTTACTCACTCCAGCCTCTTGGGCAATCTCCCACACACTCAAATGATGATCTGCCATCACCAAATTTTGCATCTTCTCAACAACAGCTGCATTCCAAGCAGTATGGGGCCTGCCAGAATGCTGGTCACTCTCTGCTGATGTGTGGCCATTTTTGAATCAGTTGAACCACTCCTTAATTTGTGTTACACCTATCGCATCTTCTCCAAATATCTGCTGAATCTTATGAATTGTTTTGCTTTGAGAATCACCAAGCCTTTGACAAAATCACAGTATCTGCTCAACACGTGCAGTCATCTTGAGAGAATCTGTAATCCAATGAACACGTTGTGTAGCACCTCACTCAGTGACCGACAGGCAGCAACTGATGCTCTGGAAGGCAGGGACAAAATTTATGCGTGTGCTTAAAAGTCTCTTCCTTTACTGTGTACAGTGGCGCTGTGGTATCATCTGTATTTTGTGTGGGAAAATCAAAGGTTGGATATTTTTTAGATAGACCCCGTAGTTAACAGGGGGTCTAAGTCATCTGCAAATTGAGTGTAGAATCTGATAGGGATCCCATTGGGCCCTGGGACTTTGTTCAGTTTTAATGGTTTTGACTGTTTCTCAATGCCACCGACTCTGATATCTATTTCACTCATATTTTCAGTGGTACGAGGATTAAACTGGGGCAATGTTCCTGGATTTTCCTTTGTAAGAGAAAATTTAAAAACAGATTTAAACATTCTGCATTTGCTTTGGTACTCTCAATTGCAGTTCCTGTCTTGGTCATGAGTGACTGGACATTAACTGTGGTGCAACTAAACAGCCTTTACATATGACCATAATTTCTTTGGGTTTTGTGAAAGAGCTTTTGACAATATACTGCTACGGTAGTCATTGAAGGCTTTATGCCTTGCTCTCTTGACTGCCAAACACATTTCATTCAGCATCTCTCTGTCTATAGGCCTTTGTTTTGTTTTATACCTCTTGTGCAGTAGTCCCTGTTTCTTTAGAACTTTCTTTACAGGACTGTATACCATGGAGGATCTTTCCCTTTACGAACTGTTCTACTGGGTGCTTATCTATCCAGTGCATGGTCAACTATTCTTTTAAACTTCAGCCATAGATCCTCTAATTGCTTTTGTCCTGGGCTGAAAGTTTCAGGTTCCCGTTGAGGTAGAACATCTTCTGCATTTATTTAGTTTACTGACCATATAACTGTTTCAGTTGCTCTTTGTATTTGGTTGATGCATAAGTTCATGGTGTTGTTTTTCCATAAGTTTCATAAACACAAGAGAGACTCTAGTAATCAATAATATGTTCTAATTTACTATTTACAACGGCTTGCTAAGGGTGGGGTAACTTTTTGAGTCCGCAGCTGTAGAAATCAAGTGGTTTTGAAGCAAAGAACTTGTCAAGCCATGTTCAGAGCAAATTTTCATGTGGAAAAGAATTTCCTGGAGATCATTTGATAGAGAGTGGAAAAGATGAAAATCTGAGGGCACAAGATGACATGTATAAGGTTGTATGGAATGACTTCCCAACCCAACTCCTGTATGGTGATTTTGTCAGTCTAGCAGAATGCGAGCAAGCATTATCATGGAATTACATCACTTCACACAGTCTTCCTGGTCATTGCAAGACATCTCAGTTGTTGACAGTAAATGTCAGCAGTGATGATTACACCTTGAGGAAGCAACGGTGGTACTCGACACTGTTGCTGTTCCACCAGATCCGTAACATTATCTTTTTTGGATTTGTGCAGGTCTTTGTATGGGGAATCACTGCTTTGTTTGGGCTCAACCATCCCTTTCTTTTCCTTATGTTGGCTTAAAGACATCATTTCTTGTTACCAGTAACAATACTGAATAAGAATGATATGTGTTGTTCATGATCCAATTGATGACAAGCAAGCAGAGGTGCACTTATGGCCATTTTTGTGATTTTGGCTTAGAGCATGTACCCATGCAACCAAATTTTTAACCTTCCCCATTGCATGTAAATTTTGCATGAGGGTGGAATGATCACAGTTCATCACATTCGTCCTTTCTCGAGTACACTGATGTAGATCATAATGGATTAATGCTTTTAAATGATCTTCATCAAACCCCGTAGGTCTTCCTGGACATGCAGGGTCACTAATGCCAAAAAGACCCTTCTTAAAATGAGGAAACCATTTGCTTGCCATGCTCTGTCCAATGACATAATCCCTATATGTGGCACAAATGTTTGTGAATGTCTGCACTGCTGTCACCCATGTATTGAACTCAAACAGAAACATATGGTGGAAATGTTCTAATTTCTTCACTTGACAGTCAATTTTGTAGTATTCACAACTCCACTCACTACCTGTTGTTGTTGTTGTTGTTGTTGTTGTTGTTGTGGTGGTGGTGGTGGTGGTCTACAGTCCTGATACTGGTTTGATGCAGCTCTCCATGCTACTATATCATGTGCAAGGTCCTTCATCTCCCAGTACCTACTGCAACCTACATGCTTCTGAATCTGTTTAGTGTATTCATCTCTTGGTCTCCCTCTACGATTTTTACCCTCCACGCTGCCCTCCAATACTAAACTGGTGATCCCTTGACGCCTCAGAATATGTCCTACCAACCGATACCTTCTTCTAGTCAAGTTGTGCCACAAGCTCCTCTTCTCCCCAATTCTATTCAATACCTCCTCATTAGTTATGTGATCTACCCATCTAATCTTCAGCATTCTTCTGTAGCACCACATTTCGAAAGCTTCTACTTTCTTCTTGTCTAAACTATTTATTGTCCACGTTTCACTTCCATACATGGCTACACTCCATACAAATACTTTCAGAAACGACTTCCTGACACTTAATCTATACTCGATGTTAACAAATTTCTCTTCCTCAGAAATGCTTTCCTTGCCATTGCCAGTTTACATTTTGTATCCTCTCTACTTCGACCATCATCAGTTATTTTGCTCCCCAAATAGCAAAACTCCTTTACTACTTTTAGTATGTCATTTCCTAATCTAATTCCCTCAGCATCACCCGACTTAATTCGACTACATTCCATTATCCTCATTTTCATTTTGTTGATGTTCACCTTATATCCTCCTTTCAAGACCCTGTACATTCTGTTCAACTGCTCTTCCAAGTCCTTTGCTGTCTCTGACAGAATTACAATGTCATCGGCAAACCTCAAAGTTTTTATTTCTTCTCCATGGATTTTAATACCTACTCCGAATTTTTCTTTTGTTTCCTTCACTGCTTGCTCAATATACAGATTGAATAACATCGGGGAGAGGCTACAACCCTGTCTCACTCCCTTCCCAACCGCTGATTCCCTTTCATGCCCCTCGACTCTTATAACTGCCATCTGGTTTCTGTACAAATTGTAAATAGCCTTTCGCTCCCTGTATTTTACCCCTGCCACCTTCAGAATTTGAAAGAGAGTATTCCAGTCAACATTGTCAAAATCTTTCTCTAAGTCTACAAATGCTAGAAACGTAGGTTTGCCTTTCCTTAATCTAGCTTCTAAGATAAGTCGTAGGGTCAGTATTGCCTCACATGTTCCGATATTTCTACGGAATCCAAACTGATCTTCTCCGAGGTCGGCTTCTACTAGTTTCTCCATTCGTCTGTAAAGAATTCGCGTTAGTATTTTGCAGCCGTGACTTATTAAACTGATAGTTCGGTAATTTTCACATCTGTCAACAACTGCTTTCTTTGGAATTGGAATTATTATATTCTTCTTGAAGTCTGAGGGTATTTCACCTGTCTCATACATCTTGCTCACCAGATTGTAGAGTTTTGTCAGGACTGGCTCTACCAAGGCTGTCAGGAGTTCTAATGGAATGTTATCTACTCCCGGGGCTTTGATTCAACTCAAGTCTTTCGGTGCTCTGTCAAACTCTTCTCGCAGTATCATATCTCCCACTTCATCCTCATCTACATCCTCTTCCATTTCCAAAATATTGTCCTCAAGTACATCGCCCTTGTATAGCCCCTCTATATACTCCTTCCACATTTCTGCTTTCCCTTCTTTGCTTATAACTGGGTTTCCATCTGAGCTCTTGATATTCATACAAGTGGTTCTCTTTTCTCCAA
Organism: Schistocerca cancellata; assembly: GCF_023864275.1. Lineage (NCBI taxonomy): Eukaryota > Metazoa > Arthropoda > Insecta > Orthoptera > Acrididae > Schistocerca > Schistocerca cancellata. The sequence continues at coordinate 734,057,015 of NC_064626.1, forward strand.
AGCTGTCTTTAATTTTCCTGTAGGCAGTGTCTATCTTACCCCTAGTGAGATAAGCCTCTCCATCCTTACATTTGTCCTCTAGCCATCCCTGCTTAGCCATTTTGCACTTCCTGTCGATCTCAGTTTTGAGACGTTTGTATTCCTTTTTGCCTGCTTCACTTACTGCATTTTTATATTTTCTCCTTTCATCAATTAAATTCAATATTTCTTCTGTTACCCAAGGATTTCTATTAGCCCTTGTCTTTTTACCTACTTGATCCTCTGCTGCCTTCACTACTTCATCCCTCAAAGCTACCCATTCTACTTCCACTGTATTTCTTTCTCCCATTCTTGTCAGTTGTTACCTTATGCTCTCCCTGAAACTCTGTACAACCTCGGGTTTAGTCAGTTTATCCAGGTCGCATGTCCTTAAATTCCCACCTTTTTGCAGTTTCTTCAGTTTTAATCTACAGTTCATAACCAATAGATTGTGGTCAGAGTCCACATCTGGCCCTGGAAATGTTTTACAATGTAAAACCTGGTTCCTAAAACTCTGTCTTACCATTATATAATCTATCTGAAACCTGTCAGTATCTCCAGGCTTCTTCCAGATATACACTCTTCTTTTGTGATTCTTGAACCAAGTGTTAGCTATGATTAAGTTGTGCTCTGTGCAAAATTCTACCAGGCGGCTTCCTCTTTTGTTTCTTACCCTAATCCATATTCACCTACTTCATTTCCTTCTCTCCCTTTTCCTACTGATGAATTCCAGTCACCCATGACTATTAAATTTTCGTCTCCCTTCACTATCTGAATAATTTCTTTTATTTCATCATGCATTTCTTCTATTTCTTCGTCATCTGCAGAGCTAGTTGGCATATAAACTTGTACTACTGTAGTAGGCGTGGGCTTCGTATCTGTCTTGGCCACAATAATGCATTCACTATGCTGTTTGTAGTAGCTTACCCGCATTCCTATTTTCCTATTCATTATTAAACCTACTCCTGCTTTACCCCTATTTGATTTTGTGTTTATAACCCTGTAGTCACCTGACCAGAAGTCTTGTTCCTCCTGCCACCGAACATCACTAATTCCCACTATATCTAACATTAACCTATCCGTTTCCCTTTTTAAATTTTCTAACCTACCTGCCCGATTAAGGGATCTGACATTCCATGCTCTGATCTGTAGAGCGCTAGTTTTCTTTCTCCTGATAACGACATCCTCTTGAGTAGTCCCCGCCCGGAGATCCAAATGGGGGACTATTTTACCTCCAGAATATTTTACCCAAGCGGACGCCGTCATCATTTAAGCATACAGTAAAGCTGCATGCCCTCGGGAAAAATTACGGCTGTAGTTTCCCCTTGCTTTCAGCCGTTCGCAGTACCAGCTCAGCAAGGCCGTTTTGGTTAGTGTTACAAGGCCAGATCAGTCAATCATCCAGACTGTTGCCCCTGCAACTACTGAAAAGGCTGCTGCCCCTCTTCAGGAACCACATGTTTGTCTGGCCTCTCAACAGATACCCTTCCGTTGTGGTTGCACCTACGGTTCGGCTATCTGTATCGCTGAGGCACACAAGCCTCCCCACCAATGGCAAGGTCCATGGTTCATTGGGGGCACTCACTACCTACAGATAGCAATATGTAAACTAAAGTAGCAACATTGAGCAAAATGACAGTAAATAAATCCCTAGAAGTTGGACTACCAATGTGCAAAACAAAAATGTTATGAACTTTTGGATCACTGTAATGCTTTGGTAACCATTTTTGCCACTATCATTTCATGGTCACTGGTATGATTTTTTATGTGAATCCTCAAAAAGGTCAGGTGTGTTTGTTGCCATTAGATCTAATATATTTCCATGATGAGTCGGGTTTCAAACCATCTGTTCTAGGTACTTTTCAGAGGAGGCATTTAGTAATGTTTCACAGGCTGACTGTGAACAAAACTATAATTATCCCAGTTGACTGGTAAATGATTAAAGTCTACTTCAATGATTACAGTAGGATAAGGGAAAATAGGTACAGGTAAACTGAGGTTTTCTCTGAAGTTTTCAGTTACACCAGGAAGTGAGTCTAGTGGTCAGTTGCAGGATCCTATTATAAGATTACACCTACCCTTGATACTGAGTTTTGTCCAAACAATCTCACAGGCAACATCAACTTCTATCTCAGTGGACTTGAGTTTCTTGTCTGCTGTGACAAATACACCATCTCCATTTCCCATTCCCTATCTTTTCGGTATATGCTTAATTTTTCTCCAAAGATTTCATTACTGTCATCTTCAGGTTTTAACCAGCTTTCTATCCCTAGTATAATGTGAACTTCAGTGCTTTTTAGGAGCACCTCAAACTCTTGCCCTTCATTGCAAATGTTTCAGCAGTTAACAACAAAGATTTTAATACTCTCACTTGTAGGGCCATTTCTTTGGATCTTACACTGATACTTCTGTGCTTCCTACAGCTGTTGTTATCTTGATTGGATGGAGAGTTTCCTAAACCATTGCATGCACCACACACAGACCATCAGCTACCTGGGTAGCTGCCTCTGTTGTGTAATGCATACCTGACTCATTTAGGGGGACCATACAACTTTGAACCCTTTGGTGCAAGTCTAGGAAGTCACAGCCTAGCTTGTCACAGAACTTCAAAGTCTTTGGTTCAAGCCATTCAACTGAGTCAGGGGCCAAGATCTATTCTGTGGACAATACTTCGTGAGCGGGGATGGTATTCTGATCCTTCTCTACTAGTTGCTGGAATGATCCAATTGAGACCTTGGAGTGCAGATGACAGGTATCGTTTGTTCCAATGTGCACCACAGTCTGCCATTGATTGCATTCTGTTCCAACAATGGCTGCTGGAACAGTTTCTTTAAAATGCTTAATGAGGCCTCTAGGCATACACACTGAGTACACCTGCTATTCCTTCCCTCTCCTTCCTGCCATGTCCATAATTCACCATATGTTGAACTGCCAATGACAATAAACACCTACCTCTATGCTTTCGATCACTGGCTTAGTTTTGGTTTCAGTGGAAGACACCACCTCGAACTTGTTTGTTATTTTGATGGTGCTGCACCCAGATGGAGATAATCTCTGTCTCCCATGTAAAGCACACCTAGATCTATCATTAACATGCCACTCACAGTTGAATAGGCAAGTAATGATGGGCCCTTTATTTCCTGCAGGAGAGATGTCATCCACAGGAGTGGACTTTACTTGAGTTACCTTTGGTATCTATGGTACCCAATTCTTTGTAACCCTCCCAGCACACACATTCACAGCAGCTTCTAATCACTTGACAGTAGTCATGGTGATTTCCAGTTGCTTATGAATAGTAACCTCCTAATTTTCTGCCCACAAAGAGTGAACACATTAGAGCTTTATTATACCTGGTGCAATAGTTTACAGGACAGTAAGCAAATAAGTTATGGCTGGTGCAGTATTTTACAGAATAGTAAACAAACAACTTATACTAAGCTTGCTGATTCTCTTCTAATTTTTGAGACTAATATGCTACAAGTATTAATAATAGCCTGCCAGAACTAAAGTGATTTACAGCCAGAAATGACCGTTATGACAACAGAAAACTTGGTCCAAATGTTACTATTTCTCTGAAATGTCTTACAGGTTATGGTTCTACAAGAAAATTTAATAGTAACATTAATTTATAATAAATGTAGACATTTCCCACATTTTTCCCTGTACTTTGGAAGATGAAGCTTCTTATAACTGATATATTTGTTGCTTCTTACTTGGATGTTTATCTTTAGTTTAAGTAGACCCTTTCTTGTCACTATCTGAAGCTCAACTTTTAAATTCATAATGAAAGATGTTATGCGAGCAAATATTGTCTGTAGTACCTAATGCCAGAGCATTGTACACTTCATGGATGGAGTAGTGATCACTTACTTTCGAAATGGTTTTCCAGTAGTGTTTCTTTTACAGCTATATCTAAATTTACACACAGTCTGCATGCCACTGTATGTAGATGACAGAGGGCATTCAATATTAATTATTTCCTGTTGGTTTCCGTTTGCTGCTGAGTGAGGAAAAAAAGTCTCTGTTTGCACCCTAATCTTTCTTATCTTATTCTCATGATCCCTAAGCAAGATGTACTCTGGCGTCAGGAGAGTGGTTTCACATTCTTCCTCAAATACAAGTTTTTAAAATTTACAACTAAGTCTTCTATCTTCCAAGGATTCCAATTTCAATTCTCCAAGCATTACATATGGGCTATGCCAGCCAGTTACAACCCTTCCTAAATACCAACAATGTGGGACTTGGTCAAAATGTTCACCACTAATCCTATAATTAGATACTGGTAGGCTGTTTTCTTTATATATGCATTATATTGCATTTACCCATATTTAGAGCTGGTGTTCATTACACTAAGTGGGAATTTTTTCCAAGTCTTTCTGTATTTTCTTACGACCATCTGGTGATGATACTTTCATGTTGACTACAGAATCATCATTAAACAACCATACAGTGCTGCTGCTCCTATTTGATAAATCAGTTATGTATATGAAGAACATTAGTAGAGGTCATTTTAGGGTTTCTTGGGGCACTCTTGATGTTACTTTCATTTCCATAGACAATTTGCTGTGTGTATCATAGTGTGCTGTATTAGTCATATTAATTGTGCCAGTGACATAGCTGTGGAAATACTCTTTGTTATCATATTTTGCTTTGTAGTCAATAGCTTGAGGATTTCAAGCACCTTTTAGAAATCTTAAGAGAATGGTGTCTATCTGTCCACATGCATCTACTGTTTGTAAGATATTGGGTATGAATAAAGCGAGTGGTTTTTCATAAGAGCATTTTTTCTGATTTCATGTTGATGCTTTGAGAAAAACTTGGTTTGCTCCAGGAATATACTCTAGGTTCCTGCAACAAACATATGTCAGTGATATTGATCTGTAATTCTGTGCATCTGATATTTTATCATTTTTATAAGCAGAAGTGATCTGCCCTCTCTTTCCAGCCATGCAGGAGCATTCATTGTGTATGAGACTCTTGATAAATATCATCTAGAAAAGGAGTTAATTTTGCAGTGTTTTCAGTGTAAAAACTAACTGGAATTCTGTCAGGGGCTGGAACCTTGTTCATTTTAAGTAATCTTGATTGCTTTTCAATACTGGGAGTGAGTATACTTATCAGGTGTAGTTACAACATGCAAAGGAGGAACTAGATAGGTTGAGGAGGGTGAAGGCTGCTTGGGAATGGGAACTGGCAGTTGGCAAAAAGGCAGCTAGGAGGAAGAGGTATTGAGACAGTTGTACTTTGTGTATATGCAATAGATTTGACCAACTGTCAGAGCTGAGTGGAGAGTAGCTTCTTGTAGCTGTAGCTGTAGGTGTAGGAAACATGCAGCAGTCCTCAACAGTTACGAGGGCTAGGTCAGTTGCAAAGTCTAACAGAAAGAAGAAGGTTCTGCTGCTAGGTAGTTCGCATGGTATAGGTGTGGGCCAGCAGATGCAGGAAGTGTTGGGGAGTGGGTACAAGGTCACCAGCATTGTGAAGCTTAGTGCAGAGTTGGCTCAGGTGACTGAGAGCATAGGGGAATTATGTAGGAATATTATGGAGGAGGATCAGGTAGTGATAGTCGGTGGGGTAGGGAACAGTCTTGATAGGGACGAGAAATATGATGTAGGTGATGACTTGGTAAAGATAGCTACTCAGACTGGTGGCACTAATGTGCATTTCATGCAACTGTTTCAGCATCATGATTAGCCTCGGCTTAACACAGCTGTTATGCATGTTAACATGGGGCTAGAGAAGGCAGTGATGGCAGAGGGCATGGGTCACATTTCAGTGGTGCCAGTTGAGTCTATCAGTAGATCAGGTTTCACTAGGCATGACCTGCACCTCAATAGGTATGGGAAGGGAAGGCTGGCAAAGCTTACAGGTGACAGTGTAGTGGGTAGTGGTGGGATAACTCATAGAAAAATTCCTGTAGTAGTTGGTATTAGACCAGGACCTTTTTTGGATTGAAGTCAGGTGATAAGTATACCTGCTTAAAGGAAGTCACTCTAACTAAAGGCTCACCTTCAGAGGACGTTATATTTCCAAGTAGAGAAGGAATTAGCATATTTCATCAGAATATTAGAGGTATTAGAGATAAAGTTAGTGAACTGCTTATAAATATTGACTCTGAAATTATTGGTATATCGGAGCACCACTTAAATAATTTGACAATTCAGAGGCTTCCTTTATCAGGCTACAGATTAGCTGGCTGTTTTTCAAGGAATCTCTTGTGGGATGGGATAATGGCTATTTGAGTGGCTATTTATGTAAAAAAAAAAGTGTTCCATTTGAGTCCAGAGACAAATCATGGCACTGCACTGAACATATATTTGAATATTCTGCAGGGGCAGTTGAATTTAGTGAAACTAATTGTTGTTGTTTGTAGGTCCCCTAACTCCGACTTCAGAGCATTTCTGCTCAAGCTAGAGATGGTTCTTGATTCACTTTATAGGAAGTGCCAGAAAGTAGTTATGTGTAGTGACTTCAATATAAATTTTGTATATGATGATGCAAGAAAAAGGATGTTGGTAGATCTCCTAAATTCATATGATCTGATGCAAACTGTGTTTTTTCCAACTAGGGTGCAGGGGAACATCAGCACAGCCATAGACAATATTTTTATTCATTCTTCATTACTAGATGGGCATTCTGTTAGTAAAAGGGTGAATGGCCTTTCAGACCACGATGCATGAATTTTAACACTAAAAGGCTTTTTTACTCAAACAAATGTCACATATCATTACAAACTATGTAGGAAAGCTAATCCAACAACAATAGAGAGTTTTTTAAACTTCATCAAGGAACAAGAGTGACAGAATGTTTGTAGTACCGATAACATACATGATACATATGCTTTCCTTAACACATTTCTCATGCTCTTTGAGAGTTTCTTTCCATTAGAATGTTCTAAATAGGGTACTGTCAGTAAAAGGCCATCCAGGTGGCTGACTAGTGAGATAAGGATAGCATGTAGAACAAAGCAGGAATTACATAAAAATTTTAGAAGTCACAATCAAGCTACAGTAGCCCATTACAAACAGTACTGTAAGATGCTTAAAAATATTATTAGGAAGGCAAAGAGTATGTGGTATGCAAATAGAATAGCTAATTCATAGGATAACATTAAAAACATATGGTCGGTTCTGAAGGAAGAGTGTAGTCAGCAGCACAAGGTTGACAATATAAAGTCAGTTCGTAGTAAAAATATTTATGTTACTGATAAATCAGATATATGTACAGTATTTAACAATCATTTTCTGAGCATTCTAAAGGGAATCATATAACTTTCTTGGCAAGTGCCTTTCCAAGACTGATGTCCGAAATACTCCTCTGTGATACAGACAAGGGGGAGATTGAGTCAATTATTAAATCACTGAAGACTAAGCACTCTCATGGGTATGATGGAGTGCCTTGCAGAATATTAAAGTCCTGTGCTGCACATGTTAGCCCTGTATTTAGCAATATTTGTAATTTTTCCTTTAGGAGCGGTCAGTTCCCTGAATGATTAAAGTACTTAGTAGTAAAGCTGCTTATAAAAAGGGAGAAAGGTATAATGTAGAAAGTTTTAGACCTATTTCTATTCCATCAGTGTTTGCAAATGTTATTGAAAAAGCTATGTATATAAGGATAATTGATCATTTTATGTCACACAATTTGCTATCAAATGTACAGTTCAGCTTTAGAAGTTGTTCAACGACTGAATATGCTGTATCCTCTTTTCTCTGTGAGGTACTGGTTGGGTTAAACATAAGGTTTCAAACACTAGGAAAATTTTTTGATTTAAGTAAGGCATTTGATTGTGTTGATCACAAAATATTGCTCCAGAAATTGGAGCATTATAGAATATGGGGAGTAGCTCACAGTTGGTTCACCTCTTACTTACCCCATGAATCATGGACCTTGCCGTTGGTGGGGAGGCTTGCGTGCCTCAGCAATACAGATAGCTGTACCATAGGTGCAACCACAACGAAGGGGTATCTGTTGAGAGGCCGGACAAACATATGGTTCCTGAAGTGGGGCAGCAGCCTTTTCAGTAGTTCCAAGGGCAACAGTCTGGATGATTGACTGATCTGGCCTTGTAACACTAACCAAAACGGCATTGCTGTGCTGGTACTGCGAATGGCTGAAAGCAAGGGGAAACTACGGCCGTAATTTTTTCCGAGGGCATGCAGCTTTTCTGTATGCTTAAATGATGATGGCATCCTCTTGGGTAAAGTATTCTGGAGGTAAAATAGTCCCCCATTCGGATCTCCGGGCGGGGACTACTCAGGAGGACGTCGTTATCAGGAGAAAGAAAACTGGCATTCTACGGATCGGAGCGTGGAATGTCAGATCCCTTAATCGGGTAGGTAGATTAGAAAATTTAAAATGGGAAATGGATAGGTTAAAGTTAGATATAGTGGGAATAAGTGAAGTACGGTGGCAGGAGGAACAAGACTTTTGGTCAGGCGAATACAGGGTTATAAATACAAAATCAAATAGGGGTAATGCAGGAGTAGGTTTAATAATGAATAAAAAAATAGGAGTGCGGTTAAGCTACTACAAACAGCATAGTGAATGTATTGTAGTGGCCGAGATAGACATGAAGCCCACACCTACTATAGTAGTACAAGTTTATATGCCAACTAGCTCTGCAGATGACAAAGAAATTGAAGAAATGTATGATGAAATAAAAGAAATTATTCAGATAGTGAAGGGTGACAAAAATTTAATAGTTATGGGTAACTGGAATTCGTCAGTAGGAAAAGGGAGAGAAGGAAATGTAGTAGGTGAATATGGATTGGGGCTAAGAAATGAAAGAGGAAGCCGCCTGGTAGAATTTTGCACAGAGCATGTGTTAATCATAGCTAACACTTGGTTCAAGAACCATAAAAGAAGGTTGTATACATGGAAGAATCCTGGAGATACTAAAAGGTATCAGATAGATTATATAATGGTAAGACAGAGATTTAGGAACCAGGTTTTAAATTGTAAGACATTTCCAGGTGCAGTTGTGGACTCTGACCACAATCTATTGGCTATGATCTGTAGATTAAAACTGAAGAAACTGCAAAAAGGTGGGAATTTAAGGACATGGGACCTGGATAAACTGACTAAACCAGAGGTTGTACAGAGTTTCAGGGAGAGCATAAGGGAACAATTGACAGGAATGGGGGAAAGAAATACAGTAGAAGAAGAATGGGTAGCTCTGAGGAATGAAGTAGTGAAGGCAGCAGAGGATCAAGTAGGTAAAAAGACAAGGGCTAATAGAAATCCTTGGGTAACAGAAGAAATATTGAATTTAATTGATGAAAGGAGAAAATATAAAAATGCAGTAAATGAAGCAGGCAAAAAGTAATACAAACGTCTCAAAAATGAGATCGACAGGAAGTGCAAAATGGCTAAGCAGGGATGGCTAGAGGACAAATGTAAGGATGGAGAGGCTTATCTCACTAGGGGTAAGATAGACACTGCCTACAGGAAAATTAAAGACAGCTTTGGAGAAAAGAGAACCACTTGTATGAATATCAAGAGCTCAGATGGAAACCCAGTTATAAGCAAAGAAGGGAAAGCAGAAAAGTGGAAGGAGTATATAGAGGGGCTATACAAGGGTGATGTACTTGAGGACAATATTTTGGAAATGGAAGAGGATGTAGATGAGGATGAAGTGGGAGATATGATACTGCGAGTAGAGTTTGACAGAGCACTGAAAGACCTGAGTCGAAACAAAGACCGGGGAGTAGCCAACATTCCATTAGAACTCCTGACAGCCTTGGGAGAGCCAGTCCTGACAAAACTCTACAATCTGGTGAGTAAGATGTACGAGACAGGCAAATACCCTAAGACTTCAAGAGGAATATAATAATTCCAATTCCAAAGAAAGCAGTTGTTGACAGATGTGAAAATTACCGAACTATCAGTTTAATAAGTCACGGCTGCAAAATACTAACGCGAATTCTTTACAGACGAATGGAGAAACTAGTAGAAGCCGACCTCGGAGAAGATCAGTTTGGATTCCGTAGAAATATCGGAACATGTGAGGCAATACTGACCCTACGACTTATCTTAGAAGCTAGATTAAGGAAAGGCAAACCTACGTTTCTAGCATTTGTAGACTTAGAGAAAGATTTTGACAATGTTGACTGGAATACTCTCTTTCAAATTCTGAAGGTGGCAGGGGTAAAATACAGGGAGCGAAAGGCTATTTACAATTTGTACAGAAACCAGATGGCAGTTATAAGAGTCGAGGGGCATGAAAGGGAATCAGCGGTTGGGAAGGGAGTGAGACAGGGTTGTAGCCTCTCCCCGATGTTATTCAATCTGTATATTGAGCAAGCAGTGAAGGAAACAAAAGAAAAATTCGGAGTAGGTATTAAAATCCATGGAGAAGAAATAAAAACTTTGAGGTTTGCCGATGACATTGTAATTCTGTCAGAGACAGCAAAGGACTTGGAAGAGCAGTTGAACAGAATGTACAGGGTCTTGAAAGGAGGATATAAGGTGAACATCAACAAAATGAAAATGAGGATAATGGAATGTAGTCGAATTAAGTCGGGTGATGCTGAGGGAATTAGATTAGGAAATGACATACTTAAAGTAGTAAAGGAGTTTTGCTATTTGGGGAGCAAAATAACTGATGATGGTTGAAGTAGAGAGGATACAAAATGTAAACTGGCAATGGCAAGGAAAGTATTTCTGAGGAAGAGAAATTTGTTAACATCGAGTATAGATTTAAGTGTCAGGAAGTCGTTTCTGAAAGTACTTGTATGGAGTGTAGCCATGTATGGAAGTGAAACATGGACAATAAATAGTTTAGACAAGAAGAGAATAGAAGCTTTTGAAATGTGGTGCTACAGAAGAATGCTGAAGATTAGATGGGTAGATCACATAACTAATGTGGAAGTATTGAATAGGATTGGGGAGAAGAGAAGTTTGTGGCACAACTTGTCTAGAAGAAGGGATCGGTTGGTAGGACATGTTCTGAGGTATCAAGCCATCACCAATTTACTATTGGAGGGCAGCGTGGAGGGTAAAAATCGTAGAGGGAGACCAAGAGATGAATACACTAAGCAGATTCAGAAGGATGTAGGTTGCGGTAGGTACTGGGAGATGAAGAAGCTTGCACGGGATAGAGTAGCATGGAGAGCTGCATCAAACCAGTCTCAGGACTGAAGACAACAACAACAACAACAACAACTTACTTTAGCAACAGACAACAAAAGGTCATTATTCACAGTGTTGAGTTTGGCTGTGATGTGGGTTCTGAGTGGGGTACGGTATTGTGGGGGGTACCCCAGGGATCAGTGTTGAGGCCACTGCTGTTCCTTATTTATATAAATGATATGCCCTCTAGTATTATGGGTAACTCTGAAATATTTCTGTTTGCTGATGACACTAGCTAGGTAGTAAAGGATGTCATGTGCAACATTGGCTTGGTTCCAAATAGTGCAGTCCATTATATAAGTTCTTGGCTTGTAGCAAATAAACTAACACTAAATCACAGCAAGACTCAGTTTTTACAGTTTTAACACATGATACAACAAAACCTGACATTTTAATTTCACAGAATGGGCGTATGATTAGTGAAACTGAACAGTTCAAATTTCTAGATGTTCAGATAGATAGTAAAGTGTTGTGGAAAGCCCCCATTCAGGATCTTGTTCAAAGACTTATGCTGTCATTTTTACTATTTGAACAGTATCTGAAGTGCGTGATAATTCCACACGAAAAATAGTCTACTTTGCTTATTTTCATTCCCTTATGTCATATGGTATTACATTTTTGGGGTAACTCTTCCCATTCTCAAAGGACATTTTTGGCCCAGAAACTGGCAGCTCAGGTGTAAGTTCACAAACATCCTGGCGTCCCCTGTTCATGAGTCTGGGTATTTTGACATTGGCCTCTCAATATATATATATTCCTTCATGTCATTTCTTGTTAATATTATTAGCTTATTCCCAAGAATAAGCAGCTTTCACTCAGTTAATACTCGGCAGAAATCAAATTTACATTTGGATCGGACTGTCTTAACTCTCGTGCAGAAAGGTGTGCAATATACTGCTGCATCCATTTTCAATAAGCTACCACTAGAATTAAAAAATCGTAGCAGTAATCCACGTGCTTTCAAATTGAAGCTGAATAGTTTCCTAATAGGTTGCTCCTTGTATTCTGTCAAAGAGTTCCTTGAAAAATTAAGATGATTGTTGATTGTTGATTGTTGATTGTGTCTGCTTAAACTTATGGCTTGATTTTTTTGGGGTGGATAAACATTTTATTTTTATCTGTTATTCCTTTCATGTTGTAATTTCATGTACTGACACATTCCATGACATTGGAGATTTGCTCCTTAATTTGGTCGTACGGAACTTGATGTGTTAATAAAATAAATAAAATCAATCTCTCTCAGTTATGAGTCTCTGTGATGGCCAAACGTTAGTATGATAGTATCCTCATATGTAAATAAATTTTAATGCGGAATTGAATATTTCTGATTTTTGTCTACTGTCTTCAGTTTCAATGCTTGATGAATCCATAATGGCATGAAGGAATGTTTGAAATAATTAATTGACTTTAAATATGACCAGGACTTACTAGGATTTTTTTACAGGTCTTTCACCTGGATCTAACCAAAAATTATTGTAGGCTTCTTGTGTAGCTCTTTTTGCAGATGCACAAATTGCTATTGAATTTTTTCTTTCAATTTTCCATCAGTCTGTTTCATAGTGAAACTGTGGTAGTCTCTATTTTCACATCATTCTTGTAATGCTGCCTTTAAGCCGAGATGGGTCTTTGCCATTGTTTATTACTTTACCTGGTGCATATTTATCTTTTTGCACTGTAAACAATGGAATATCTGGGATAGAATGAAAATATGAATTAGGATAGATAGCTATTGCTAGGATGTCTAAAAATATTTCCTGTAAGTGTGAGTTGTCAGACCAGTTGTTCCCATCTTTTTACCAGATAATGTATTTAATATTATTTTGTGATTGTTTGTCCTTCATATGTGTGGTTTCTCCAGTCAATACTAGATTGGTCAGATGCACCACTTACAACTACTGTTAATTTGGGGCATGTGCACACTTTTTAATTTAGGCTCTCTTTGACCGACTGACTGATCTGTTTGAATCTGTTAGTCTGTAGGAACATCTGCATCCTTCATCCAATGAAGATTCTTTTGTCTGGCTTTATGTCCTACCTAGCAACATTTCATTTTTGCTACACTCAAGATTACTGCTTGATTTATGTATTTATTTTCATGTCTCTCATGTAATTCCTGCCATATATCTCACCATTATTCACAGAACAACTATCAGGTTTTTTAAATTTTTTTCTACATTGAGAGTCCATGTTTGCCAATAAACTAAGATTATGAATTTGCCTTTTGAAGTGCATTAGAAGCTTAGTTTTGAAAACTCATTTTAGTTTACCAAAAGCACTCCATGTCACATGTCCTCTTTTATTTTGCTCTCTCTGCAGTTGATAACTTCCACTCTCCAAAAATACAAAATCACATCAACTTGTCCTACAACTTCATTGTTGATATGTGCAATTGTGTTTACAAAGTGTTTATTATAATCTTATCATAGGTGATTTTAGACCTGCTTTCAAACTTACTCTTCCATGTGCTGTTGAAATATATATGTGCTAGGGACAAACAGTATAATGACATGGTTCAGGCATGTCCCTTTAACATATTTCTTTTTCTTTTCCCTAGTTTATTGATCTGAAAACTAGTTATTTGGGTGCTGAGGATACTTTTGGCCATATGAAATCTGCATGTTTGACTCTTCTTTAGATTCTGAACTTTCCTCTATCCTAATAAAGTCTAATGGAAGCTGCAGTGACAGATGTGTTTTGTGTACTAACACAAGTTGTATAAATACATGATCCTAAAAGTCTGTTATTTTAGATTTAGTTGGAACTGAGACAAACACTTTCTCAAAATATGGGAATCTGGAGAAAGTGGTATTTCGTACTTATTACTTCATTCTATACTTTCACTCATGGATTATGAATGAAAGGTCTGTGCTATCTATGCATCAAAAAGTAGCATTGTCTCTTGACTGAATAATATCTGTTTTTTCTTGTGCAATTGGTTATAATTTTTGTAACTATCTTACATGTTATATAGAGGGGCTAATAGACTATCTGTATTTTTTTTGTTTTTCCTGTTTATACAGAATAAAACAAGTACAGCATTGAAACTTCCTGGCTAATTAAAACTGTGTGCCAGACTGAGACTCGAACTCAGGGCCTTCGACTTTCACGGGCAAGTACTCTACCATCTGAGCTACCTGAGCATGACTCATGACCCATCCTCACAGTTTTAATTCCGCCAGTACCTCGTCTCCTTTCATTCTGGTAATACAGCATTCTTACAGTTTTGGGAAATTGTCTACCTCTGCAGACATTCTGCAAACAATTTTGCAAGTTCCTTTGGTATTACTTTTCTTTCAGCTTTAACCATTTCTATTCATTTCCCTTGCCTTTCTTTCTTCATACTTCAAATGACTTTATTCATCTCATCTGGCATTGCTTCAATTTTTTTTGTTCTTACTTTCCTTGTTCTTACTCTTATTGCTCTCAATTGCAATCAAGGTTCAAGTTCATCACATCTGACCATCACAAAGGAGAATCACTTTGTTGTGCACCAAGAACAAATATGGGCTCCCTACAACATTCTGTAACATCCTGTACCATTGGTCAGAGACTAGCAGCAGCTGGGCAGGGAATTGGCAACCCGTGCATAGGCTGCCATGAACATGTATTTAGCATTGAATCACCATTCTGCAGTACACCAGGTGACCTTCGTTGGTGAGTATGACAGTGACCTAGGAGAGTCCCCACTATTCCAATGTTTTGGAGAGGCACAGTAGTGTTACTTTTGGTGTTATGGTGTGGGGAGCCATCGGATATGACTTCAGGTCATGGCTGCTAATGACTGAAGGAACTCTGACAGCACAACAGTACACTATAGATACTCACATTCTCATGTGTTAGTACTGGATGTTATTTTTTGACAGTGCTTGTCCATGCATGGCACACATCTTTGTGGAGCTGTTTGTGTGATATTGAGATACTCCTATGGCCAGTAAGATCCCAGGTCTGCCCCTGATGCAACATGTTTGGGGCCAGGTCAGATGTCAGTTCCATTTCAGGGCCAGAAATTGTTTCAGTATCCATAATTACTGTTTTTAATTTTCTTGTTTGCTATGAAGTGTACAGCTAAATTTCCTCCCTGTTCTATTCCTCTGTAGGAAAGCTTATATTCTGTTAATAGAGTTTAGTGTCTGCGTGTTCACCTCACTTCTAATAACTGTACCACATCCTTCTCGATCTTATTTATTTCCTGTATTTAGATATCAAAGTTGTACAATGTGTGGTTCTTGGATAAAAAGGTAGTAGAAGTACTTGAACTCCTAAGGTCCATGTTACTGTTCATATAGACAAACTTTTCATGGCAGGATTCCAGTACAGAAGTTGATGGGCGTCTCTCATATCTTTAATAATTACATGAGATACCTCAGTCCACTAATCTTAAGGTTCTTTCACTTAGGCTAGAATATCAATGTCGTAGGAGCTCAAATATGACAGGAAGGCCTTAAACAATCCTATCTATGGAAAACTAGCTTACCAGGGTCTGAAGGTTTTTGTGGGACATGTGAACAATGTTTTATCTCTGCAGAGCTGCACTCACAATAGTCTCGTAAAAATGTACCTGACCAGAAGACAAGTAAGCAACCAGCTGGATCACTCCTGAGCATATAGTATGCTAGCAGTTACCTGCAGCTGCACTCACACATCAGTAGTTGTGTTATGGTGTGTAAAACAGCTATCACACATGTGGTAACATTAACTACCCTCACATGTCAGCTTGTTCGAGTATGCAGAGCTCATGATGTGCTCGCCACCCTTTCCAACTGCCCCAGCACATGACAATGTGACACATGTAGTGTTACTGCTGAGTGATGTATGCAGAGATGTGTAGGCAGGAGCATGCTTCCATGCATTCTGCTATTGAAATAGCTGTAAATTATACAACATGTACTTTAAGCAACAAATTTAACAATTTTTAACATAGTTTGTGTACATTAGTGTAAAAAAAAAGGTTTCATTACCCACTTCACTGTTTTAGGGGCCAGTTCCCTTTTTTATTTTATAAAGTAGTGTATGTTCTTCCTCAGGGTTCAGCTACCTCCATACCAATTTTCATCGAAATTGTTTCAGTAGTTTAGTTGTGAAAACACAGCAGAGAGAGCTATTTTCACATTTATAATATTAGCATGGATTAACTGAGGATTGCAAAAATAGAGTGGAGTATGTGATATCAAGCAATTCACACATCAAAAAGAGAAACTTTGAGTAACTTCTGGCTAGTGGAATACAAATAAGCTTGATCAAAACAAACAAATGAGGCTATGTACCTATGTAAGAACTGAAAGGAGTAACTGTAGAAGAATCAAAAGGATGATTGAGGACACAGTAAGCATGAAAGGTGATGCAGAATGATGGTTGATGTAAAGTAGGACTTGCAAATAATACATATATTTCTCTTGACTGGTGACACATGTTATGTGGATCGACTGGAACGGATTTCTTCCTACAGCACATTGTAGTTCTATAGTAGATCTGCAGATGACTAAGGATGAATGATCATAGCTGGTGACCCACATTCGGTGGATTGACTGGAAATGATTTCTTCCTATAGCGCAGCATAATTGTGTAGTATGTGTACATATGACTGTAGATGACTGAGGGGAAGAAGGGACAGAGAACAGTTCTGTAGGAGTTCCACCCAGAGTGGAAAAAAAATTGTAGTTCCTACAGGGAATCAAAATGAATATGACAGAGATGCTACTAGGGAAATTGTCATGTTAAAGAGTGATTGAGGTCACAGTGAGGAAAAAAGGTAAAAGAGACATACAATCAATGAAAACAATCGAAAATGAGGAAGGCAAATGAGCTGCTAGCCAGAGAGTGGCAGCATGTGAGACAATATAATTGAAATAACAATTTTCACAAGGTGCTATAAACCAACGAGGAGAGGATCCTGAAAGTTGTTACAGACACAAGAAGCTTGTCAAAAGGCATAAGTTGGGCACAACATGCTGATATTTAGTGCAATGGTCATACCTCACTAGCGTTGTAACATAATTGTAGTTGTGCTACACAAACTGGTTATGGAAACTGACAAAGTACTGCCAATTGATGTACATTGCCCAAAGCAAGTACCTACGAGGGCCGTTCAGAAAGTAACCTCCGGTTGATTTAAAAAAATACACCAAGTTAAATAAAAATATTTTAATATATACATCTTACAACTACATCTTTGCACTATTTTTCTACATAGTCTCCATAGCGATTGAGGCACTTATCGTATCTCTTTACAAGCTTTGAAATTCCTTCTGCATAAAAATCACCCGCTTGTGCCTGGCGCCAGCCTGTGACCGCATCTTTGAGCTCTTCGTTGTCATCAAACCGCTGTGACCCGAGCCATTTCTTCAAATGCATGAAGAGTTGATAATCACTTGGCACCAGGTCTGGGCTGTAAGGTGGATGGTTGATAACGTCCCACTTGAAGGACTCAAGAAGGGCCGTTGTTCTGCGAGCAGAGTGAGGACGGGCGTTATCGTGCAAAAAAACGATACCGGAAGTCAGCATACCACGGCGTTTGTACTGTATAGCCCGTCGTAACTTTTTTATTGTTTCGCAGTACACGTCTTGATTAATGGTCGTACCACGTTCCATGAATTCAACCAACAACACCCCTTTGGCATCCCAAAACACCGTTGCCATCAGTTTTCTGGCAGAAAAATCTTGCGAGGCTTTTCTTGGTTTGGTAGGCGAATTTGAATGTGCCCACATCTTTGATTGTTCTTTTGTCTCAGGGTTCACGTACTTAATCCAGGTTTCGTCACCGGTCACGATTCTGTTTAACAATGGTTCTCCTTCGTCCTCATAATGTGACAGAAAGTCTAATGCAGAGGCCATTCTTTGAGTTTTGTGGTGGTCTGTAAGAATTTTGGGCACCCATCGTGCACAGAACTTACGGTAACCCAATCTTGCTGTCACTATCTCATGATGATGATGATGAGCGTTTGGCGTCATTGGCCGGGAGGCCCCTCGCTGGGCAGGTCCGGCCGCCTTGGCGCAGGTCTTATTACATTCGGCGCCACATTGGGCGACCTGCACGCCGGATGGGGATGAAATGATGATGAACACAACACAACACCCAGTCCCTGAGCGGAGAAAATCTCCGACCCAGCCGGGAATCGAACCCGGGCCCGGAGGACGGCAATCCGTCACGCTGACCACTCAGCTACTGGGGCGGACACTATCTCATACAAGAGAGTCTTAGAAATCTGTGGAAAACCAGTAGACAACTCCGACATTGAGAAACGTTGATTTTCACGAACTTTTGCATCAACTGTCTGAACGAGTTCGTCAGTCACCAATGATGGTCTACCACTCCTCTCTTCATCATGAACGTTTTCTCGTCCACTTTTAAATAAACGTACCCATTCACGGACAACTCCTTCACTCATAACTCTTGGTCCGTACACGGCACAAAGCTCACGATGAATAGCTGCTGCAGAATATCCTTTGGCTGTAAAAAACCTTATGACAGCACGCACTTCACATTTGGCGGGGTTTCCTATTGCAGCACACATTTCAAACTGCCACAAAAACTAAACTAGCGCAGGTACGAAGTTCACTCGACCACGGCTTGATGCCGACTGACCTGTTGAGTGCGTGAACGCACAGATGGCGTCGCTACTCCCCCCACAACCCGCACTGTGACCGATCGGAGGTTACTTTCTGAACCGCCCTCGTATATGGAATTGCAGATGGGCACATAGATCAGAAACTCTGTGTTACAAAGTTAGACAAGACCATTTGTGCAGGAAACATGATTGAGAAGGAGAGACAATCTATTATGAAGGTTGCCTACAGGCTACCAAGTCATATTCCACTTCCTGGGAGGTAAGTTAAGACAAATACAGCATCAAATATAACATAGAATTGTTACCTAAGATCAGGCACAGCTCGTAATTAAAGGCTCCGAGGTGGAGCTGCCACAGCATATATATTAAAATAAATTTCTGAACTCATGCTACAAATTTACATCATAGGACACATTTCGCATGTTTCCCACATGGATTTAAATAATGCCGATCAATGATTTTGGAACTGTTGATGTGTGATATCCAGCAATGTTTTTCGAACAAGTAGTAGCTAGTCTTAAAGCTGTGCCTTGAAATGCCGCTCCATGTAGCAGTAGTTTGAGTTCAGCTGTACAGCTCTGGTCGGCTCGTAGGCTCTGGGCGTTCAGCTAAGCGTGTTCTACCAACCTCTGCACAGTTTTCTTGATCCACTGCTTCTACCAAAAGAGAATGAACAGGGTTGTTGGAACTTCGTTATCAAACCCCTGTCTCTGTACATCTCTGTTATGATGTGATGCGTCATTAATTGATATTCCGTATTGTTGTTTTGAAATCGTTTTAGGTATTTGCTTTTGTTCTTCCATTGGCTGTTCTAGCCACTGTTAAGATAAGTTTGGAAAGCTCTCACCAGAGTGCACTAGGATACAGTAACATAAGAATCACCACCTAGCAAGAGTTTCACAAACAATTAGTAGAACAAAGCATGCGAAATATGATCCATTACTTTAGTTTCCTTGCATGCGGTGTTTGCAGTTAACATGCGTTATTTTCATGATTGTGTTTCTTTTTGTGAGCGTATTGTGCCAGAGTGAAGTGAGCTATACTATCATCTGAGTAACTGCAAGGTATGAAAAGTTAATAAACAGCATAGTATAAATTCAGTGTGCAATTTATTAGCTAAAAATTTGGAACATGCTGATAGGATAAAAAGGAAGGACCTTGGGGCGCCCAGACCAGACCTGAAAATAAGTCGAGAACAAAAACAGTGTCACCTGATCGCCAAAGTTCTGGGTGTTTCTCCTCACATCCTCTTGCAGACACCTTAAAACATCCAAGTTAAAGTGCTGGTTAACAGTCTGGCCAGGGGGTACGAATTCCCGATTCACAATTCCATGAACATCAAAAAAGACAATGATCATCGTCTTTACATTTGACCTCACTTACCCTGCTTTTTTGGTCTGGGAGAGTTGGGAGTCCTCCACTGGCTTGACGCTTGTTTGGTTTCTGGGTCATACCCATAACACCAACTCTCATCCCCTGTAATGACTTTGTTCAAGAAGTTTGGATCACATGCAATCTCTGTTTTCAAGTCCTGAAACACATTCATGCGGATGGTTTTTTGCTTCTGTGTGAGAAGGCGCGGAACAAATTTAGCAGCAAATCTGGTGGCACGAGCTCCAACTGATTCTTGTCTCTGCTGAAATTTGGTCGATCGTTTGGCGATGATCCTCGTTGATCTTTTTGTGGACCTTTTCAATGTTCTCCTCATTTCGTGATGTTGAAGGGCGTCCAGGATGAGCTTGGTCTTCAACACACATCTCCCATTTTTGAAGCACCCAAACCACTCGAAAACCTCTGTGCAGCTCATAGCGTCATCCTGGAAAGCTTCCTGAAGCATTTGGTGTGTCTTCATTGCAATTTTTTTTTAAGCAGGAAACAAAATTTCACACACACTCTTTGTTCTTTTAAAGCTGCCATAACGACTTCGCAGAGGTAACCCACCAACAGTCAGAGAAACACAATACCACACTTACAAGTTCAGCTCTACACTGACGCCGTCTGCACAGCTGTTTCATGAAGGTCTGTACTAACACCATCTAGCGTGAGAACCCTGCACTACGTCTATGAGTGGCAGTGCCCTTGGAGTCCGGTTTCTTTTGGGTCCCCCCTCGTACAACAAAAGTGTCTCAAAAAGCTGGTATATCTTGAGTAAACTGATAAATTGATCAAATTTTGTGACAAATTCAAGCTGGCCTTAGGGGGTCATGATGAAACAGAAAATTCCAAGAACCCAGGAATTTTTCGAGGACTAGTTAATCTGATGTCAGAACTTGATGGTCTCCAAATGAACTGTTGGAATCAATTCACAAAGTGTGCCTAAATCTGATCAAGAATGAACTGTCGAAGACAAATTTCGTTGCTATTGAAGTTGACGAAACCATTGAGAGTGCAAACTTGTCACGACTGGTCATAATAACTCGCTCTGACCTGCAGGGGAAAATTAACGAAAGATTTATTTTTTTTGTACGATCAAAAAGTCACACTGCAGATGATGTAACTGTAGCTGTTCTCAGCGAGTCAGAAAAAATGAACATAAGTGAAACCATGAGAAACTGATAGCTAAGTGCTTTTTTTAAAAAAAGTAATCCCTCATTGTGACAGTCTCTTCAACCAACTCCAGCAAAGGAATACTGACACAGTGAAAACTGTTGAATACGTATCTCAGTTTGCAGCTTGTGTCCAGCACATTAGGACCTCACTGGACACTGACAATCACTGGGAACAGCAAAAGCCCACTGAAAAAAGAGGTTGTTTCACTGAATCCAGAATGGCTTGTGCACGAGACATCTGTGACCACAACATGACTGACATCAGTGATCAATTCAATTTTAATGATCACTTGTCAGTTGCATGACTCTTTGAACTGTCTTTGTTTTCCAAATATAACATTGTTTTCCCAGAAAAAGAACTGTCTTAGCTGTCAATTAGTTTAAATTACAGTGTTTAGACTTAAATGACATGAACTGAATGCGCTATACTGCGTAAATAATTTTATGAAAGTGTCAGGTGCTTCAACTTTGTTGAACTTTCTTTATGAAAATATTGTAGCAAAAGTATCTCCTGGAAGCGTTAAACCTCTGCAGATAATAGAAACCTTTCCAATGACAACAGGAGAGGCAGAACGCTGCTTCTCTGCATTAAAGCGAGTGAAAACATTTATGTGCAGTGCTATCAATGAGAACAGACTGTGCATTTGCTTTGTGTTCTCTCGATAAAGAACTACTGAATCAGCCAGTTTCAATGATCATTGACCATTTTGCAGAGCAGAAGGGGGGGGGGGAGGAGGGGTGAACTGATTTCATCTACAAACAAATGAATTAAGGTAAGCAAAAGTGCATTAATAGATAATAAGGAGCAATTCCTTTGTTGTAACTATTAGTTCAGCTTGTGAAATTAAGTGCATAAAAAAGGGTAGTGACATGTTTAGCCACTGACTAACATTTTCTAAAATGCAGCCTCATTCATAGTAGGCCTATGGCTTCTTGCCCTAAATGTCAAATTTGCCGACACTTTAGCACAATAAACCGTACTAAAAGCTATGCATTTGGGAGATATCTTTCATGTGCTAGATCACTTAAAATGCATTAGTTTGTAATACACAATTGTAAACAGCACAACTATGGTGTGTAAATTAACATGGTGGTTGGTCATGTCAGCCATTCACAGCACAAGGCCCATGACGTCACTGAAATATCACTATTTCGTCACTCGATTTCAAATGCCACAGTCTGAGCACATTAAACGTCCAAAATTTAGAAATAAAAGCATCATAAACATTAAGAATACAGCAAAGTTAACCTATACCGCATTAATGACCTCTCCTAAACGTGCCTTTTAATACCATTCTTTGGGGTAAACTGTCTGGAAATATGATGGCTAGGAATAAATAAGCTAACAACAGATATTATCTTGGAGTTAACTTTCAATGTTACTTAGTAGTTCACTATGAAATGGAAAGAAGGAACAGTATGTAAACGTTTGGGTAGAGTGTGATTTGCGCCCCCCCCCCCCTCCCCCCTCCGAAATCTTGGTTGTGGAGACATGCATTTCTGTATCGTAGCCCGAGGTCTGTGTTAGTTCCAGTCGATTAATGTTGCAGGCTTACCAGTATGGAAACCATGAGCCGCGCCTGCCTAAGGCAAAGGGGAGGACTGTGTAAGTCTCTCCCGCAAGCTACTCAAGAAGGGCAGAGCTTACGAGTGTGGAGATAACAAGAGGCGGCTTTTGAAATGTTAAAAAAATAGATTATAAGAGTACTTATACTTGTCTATTCTGACTTAAATCATCTGTTCTTTGTCACTAAAAGGATAATTCAGGAAGGAACTGGAGCTATATTAAGCCAAGGAGATCCTGCAGAGAAAAATGAAATTATAGCACCATAGAATCACTGGACTACCAGTTAAGTTATAACCTATTTGTGAATGAATTTTCCATGTGAGTTGATTACAAGTTAGTGCAGTAGCTCAGAAGTCTCAATGATCCTTGTGAAAACAAAATTGAAGCTGAAGGAATATGACTATCAAAGAATATTTGGACATTCCAGTCCAAGCTACTGGAGAGGGCAGTCATCTGTATGCATGAGATGTGCTGGCTTGCTTGTATGAATGTGTGTGTGTGTGTGTGTGTGTGCGTTTTTCCTTTTACGAAGAAGACATTGGTCAAAAGCTAATGTGAAAGTGTCTTTTCGTTGTGCCTGTCTGCAACTCAGAGTATCATTGACATAAATACATCCTCCGCCGATGAGGTTTCAACCCATTTTTGGCGGCAACCACAGGATCCACAACATGATAGGTTCCACCAAGGATACAGCCAACAAACTAAATACTGCAGCGGTATATGAACTACATTGTTTAGTGTGGAGCTCACAATGGAAATGAGATCCATCCTTCATGAAATCCTCCCCACTCCACCAAGAGTGTCTCTCCGCCGTCCACCTAACCTTCATAACCTCTTGGTTCATCCCTATGAAATCCCCAAACCACCTTCCCTACCCTCTGGCTCCTACCCTTGTAACTGTCCCCGGTGTAAAACCTGTCCGATGCACCCGCTCTCCTGTAACCCGGAAGGTGTACACGATCAAAGGCAGAGCCACATGTGAAAGCACCCACATGATTTACCAACTGACATGCCTACACTGTGAAGCCTTCTTAAAAATACTGGGTACAGGTTTAATGTGGATGCTACAACAATATCTATCCATGGACTGTTATAATTACTTGTACTTTTAATTAGATTCATTCATAATAAGATATAAATTGCAGTCATTGATTAATGTTCATATGAGTGGTTGTGCATGTTTTATGTGTTTCATACTATATATGTTTTCCATGTCTATGTTACGTCAGTGTTGTTACTGTCACTCATTTCATCGGTACTAGAGCTACTTGAGCTATCTGTGTCAGTCTGTCTTCGTCTTCTGCACCTTCTATATTAATGAGTCTGTTTGTATTTGCCATGTTCTGCTTTTGAGGTGTTGTTAGTGATCGCATTCAACAGTGTCCATGTATCTCGGTTCCTCAGTGTATCGCATAGTGTTGTTTCTGTTATGTGTTCTATGTTATTACATAAGTGCCTGTAACTAATGCATTTCGAAAGGAAATGTTCTGAGGAGCCAATTTCCCCACATGTGCAATGACTGCTTTTCGAAAATGACTTGCACTGCAAATGCATGTAATAAGGGGAATGTCCAGTCACAAAATGAACCATGCCTCAGCCAGGGTTGACATGGCGCAACTATAATCACTGCCTGATACTGTGAAAAAAATGAATAGACTTGACATCCCTTATCACTCTCATATCACTCTTTTTGCCATGTGTCCACACATTTTAGTTGGCCCCCACGTTCTGTGTGCTGCCAACACTCTCTCAGGTCTACCCACCTTCAGGCAGTATATTGCAATGTGATATTTGATGGTTATATTGATTGGGTATATTCCAAGTACCATGTACAGTGAATCAACTGATGTGGTGCTGAATCTCCCAGATAGTCTTAAGTAACACACTCCTCTGCTGTCAGCTAACAGTGATCCTGTCGATAGTGAGAGTGAGTCTGTGTGCTCATGTACTAGGTGCAAAGCTCAATACTGTCTCAAAAAGAGCACAGTGGTACATTCTTATGTGTGTGAGTCATAGTCTGTATCATGTTGCGTTTATTTGTGAAGTATACTTGCAGCATTGTTTGTGATTAGTTGTATGTGTTCATTGAAGCTATGTCAGCCGTCAATGTGTACCTCAAGATATCTAGTTACTACTTCCCATTTTAGTTTGTGTTGTTTATTTTAATTGCCAGGGTCTTTGTAGTGATCTTTTAAGCATTATGTATGCTGTTTATTGTGCTTCTATGGCTAATTTGTTTTGGTTGCACTATTGTTGTATTGTGTGTAGCTTATCACTAGCCTTGTTTTCCAACATTGTTCTTGTGTTGGCTGATATCACAACTAACAAGTTGTCAGCATATGCAACGACTGCGTCTGAATGTTCATTTCCCACAATTAAATTCAAGAGTGGTTCAATTGTGATATCCCAGAAGATGGGTCCACAGATAGAGCCTTGTGGACATCCTTTGTAATCCTTTTTACAAACCTGCAGTTGCCTCTTACCACTCAGCCAGTCTTTTCCTATAATAGTCTCAAAGACTGTTGCACAGCAATCTGGGTACCTGTAGCTCTTGAAATCATATAAAGAATTCTGGCCACCAAAGATCATCAGAGGTGTCAGGAATGTCATATTGCAACTGCATACTTCTGTAATGTCTGTTCTACAATTTGGAAATGCCAATTAACTGCATCATCAATAGATTTTCCTGTTGTAAAGTCAAATTGGTGCTGATTAAGGCCTTGGAGTTCCCTGTGAACTTGCAGGCAGTTAGAAAGAAGCCTCTCATGAACCTTAGCCAATTTATTTAACAAGCAAATTGGTTGGTAGAATTTTGGTTCTGATGGATCCCTATCTGCGGCTTTTTCAATAATTACTGTTTCAGCTGTTTTCCAGACTAAAGGCTTTTTGTCTCCATCCCTGTGTCATAGTTCCGTCATCTTGCATTGGCTTGGCCAATTTTCTTAGTTGTAAGTTTGTATGCTATTTCCCATGTGTTCTGTTGTAGATGTGTTGTGATGTATTGTTCCCAGTGTTCTTGTCTAGTCATGATTGTATGGTTTTGAATGTAGTTTTTGCATCCCTGTATTCTTGCAGTTTAATCCTTCTGTCCCAAGTGGTAATTGCCTTCTGCAAGAGTCTTCTCTTGCGTCGTCTCAAATCCTGTCGTAGTCGAGATAGGTTGGAGCTCCAGGGAGCATCAGTCTTTTGTTGGTTATTGAAAGCTGGTATGTATGTTTTTTGGGCAATTTTTAATGTTTCTTGAAGTCTGTGTACCCTTAGGTTTGCACTTTGTCTACGTTTTCCACCATTTTATCTCTTACATCATTTTGAAATCCCCTCCCAATTTGCCCTGTTTAATATGTATTTGTTTGATGATGGTGTACAAGGTGGAATCCAAAATTTTTGGGACTGGTGCTGCCATTGATCTTTTCACCACTATGTGGCGAGAGCTGCATATCTGATGAGTCAGTGCGCAGTGGCATTCAGCTGAGAGGACGTGTTGTGTGTCCACAGTGATTTCCGTAATACTCTGTGTTTGGTGTGTGGCGATTTTACAATGGAAGGCACAACATGTTGAAGTGTGCATGGACCTTTGTCAGACTGCATCTGATGATCCAACTTTGTTGTCACAGGCTATCACCAGCAACGAGAGCTGGATTTACGGTTATGACACAGAGACAAAGAAACAATCGTCCCAATGGAAGAGCCCGAGCTCTTCAAGACTCAAAAAAGTGAGACAGTCGAAGAGCAAAGTGAAGAGCATGATCATCATTTTCTTTGATACCAAGGGAGTTGTTCACAAAGAATTCATCCCACTCAACCAAACAATGAATTTCACGTACTACTGTCACTTTTGTGACAGCTCCGTGAAAACATGCGGTGATGATGACCCAAAATTTGGCATCAAGGGAACTGGCTGCTGCATCACAACAATGTGCCCTGTCACACGTCCTTGCTCACAAGGACCTTTTTGGCAAAAAAAAAAAAAAACACAACATGGCGGTTGTACCCCACTCACCGCACTTGCCAGATTTGGCACCTTGCGACTTCCCACTATTCCCATAACTGAAACTCAAGTTGAAAGGCCGTCAGTTTGACACTCTAAGAGAGGATTCAAGAAGCATTACTGGCGGTGATAAACACCGTCAAAGAACAGGACTTCCAGAAAACATTTGACCAGTGGCAGAAGCGCTGCGACCAGTGTGTACGTGCGGGTGGGAACTACTTTGAGGGTGATGGTGACCATTAGTCCAAAGGTAAGGCTTTCAACAGATGGCAGCACCAGTACGAAAAATTTTGGATAGCACCTCGTATGATGTGCTGTACTCTTTGTTTGAATAATGACTGCATTACGATCACTTGTCGTTATGTTCAGATACACATGCCAGTCTATTTCTATATGGGTTGTTCACACATAGGATGTCACTGTTGATATGACCTCAGTCATCAGTCTGATCACAATGCCACAAGGTGGATCTGGCATTGATGTCAGCTGCAATGATCATCTTCTTCCCTCTTGAGTAAAGTGCTATCTGTTGAATTGTTTCTGTGTATGGTTGAATTATATGGGAGTTCTGGGCATGCAGTGACAGCAGTATCCATGTGTCTGTACCCTTGTGCCCTTTACTGTTACAACATGTCTGTTGCACAATTATGTGATTTTTGAAGTCTGGCACTTGGTGTCTATTATTGTACAGCCAGTGCTTTGTTCCATGAAATATGGTGTTAGTTGTGGATTCTAACTGTGAAAATAGTTCTTGCAACATCCACATCTTTTATGGCTGAACATCTAAGAACAGAAGAGGACATTGTACATGCCATAAATGAGATGTTTGCTCATAAATCTGTGGGTGTGCTGCTGGAGTTTTCATCTGAGAAAGAATTGCACATGCACTGAATAATGGTGAAGACTTTATGCTTGTTTATATGTTTATTTTATAATTGTTTATCAATATTTTGCATAGACATATTTTTCATTTGCAACAATTATTGAATAAAGAAAGAAAAGTCACATGTGACAATCTTTTCACCACCTTGGCAGCCTCTGAAACCTAGGAAGCAAATGCTACAAGTTTTGTGGGCACCATAAATCAATCTCACAGGGAAATAACATCTCTGTCAAGAAGACAAAAGGAGTGAGATAACACAGTGTTGTTGAAGGAGAATGATACAACATTGATTGTTTATCAGGGAAAGAACAGCAAGAATGACATGATTCTCAGTGCTATGCATCCTTTAGTGAAAATTGAGGCTGGCTTAAAAAATAAGCCAGATACAGTTACATTTTGTAACTGCTCTAAATATTGTGTGGACCTGCTCAACCAAATGACTCACATATAGTCAAAGCACAATCCTGTTGTTTGTCTGTTCACACAATTTGCAGCTTGCTGGATTCGCCTTGAATAAATGCCTGGGTATTGTACATTGTTCTAAATGAGAAAAAGTTCAAAAACACATGGACTTTATACAGCAGCTTGGAGATCCACAGCAGAGATACATGAGGCTGTGCAAGTGTGAAGCAAACTATAGATTACTGAACGATACATAGCTACATTATCCTTAATATCAATTGATCCAACCAGCAGCCACATTGATGAGCTGGAAGTTAAATGAGAACAATATCCCACTGCCATAGTATATACACAAATGGGAATTACTGAGCCATATTTGATTAACCTAGTCAACAGTTCAGTATTAATAGTTGCTCTGGAACAATATTGGAGATAAAAATCTTCTGCCCATACCTACTGAGAAGAATCAGTACCAGCTGCAGAAAGTAATGGAGCTCCATAGTCGTTATCGCTTCTTCTACTTCTGTCCACATTAGATCCATCTTGATATCATCTACATTTCTGGGCTCCTCACATTCCTCTTTCACATTTCCGTAAGGGTTTAGTAACTCTTCAAATTTATCCTTCCACGTCTCCGTGATTTCCTGTACATTCTCAACTTCCTTTCCACAAAACTACAACCTTATATAAATCACATAACAATGCTGTAGAATCTTATAACATGTTGATACTTAGGCATCTCAAACAGAATGACCTCCTCCAAGCCAACTATCATTTATTCAAAATATGTCATGCAAAAACCCAACTTGCATTTTTCTCATATGACATCCTGAAAGCTGTGGATAAAAGTAAACATTTAGAAGCAATTTTGCTTGACTTCCAAGGAGCATTTGACTCGGTATCACACCAACTGGTTTTAATGAAAATACAATCAAAGTTAGAGATTGGATATAGAATTTCTTGGTAGGGAGGACACAGCTTGATATCATAAATGAAGAGTCATCAGCAGATGCAAAAATAACTAAAGGTATGCTCTAGGAAAATATGTTGGGGCCCTGTTCATGTTGTATATAAATGACATTACAGACTTTTGCAAGTGACACAGTTATCTGTAATCAAATACTGTTTGAAAAATACTGGGCTATTATTCATTCAGGTCTTGGCAGCTTGCTGTAAATGTTGAGAAATGTAAAATTTTGCACTTCACAAAATGTGAAAACATTGTATCCTGTGACTAAAATATCAGTGGGTTATAATTCTTATAAACACATAGTGTATAAAGTTTTATCCCCTTCATGAACAGTGAGACACCGCAGGGTGGCTGGCATATCTCAGTGTCAAAGATAACCTTACTCCCAGCACAACAACATTGTGAAGAAGCCAGACTAACATTTTATTCCTGAAGAGGGTCAGCAGCCTTTTCAGTCATTGCAGGGGCAACACTTTGTATGACTGATCTGCCCTTATAATATTAGCCAACATGACTCTGTGAATGGTTGAAGTCAGGGGCACTACACCCTGATGAGCCAAAACTTTATGAATACCTGATTTTATGAACACCTGCTTAAAATGGTGTTGGTCCTTCTATGGAATGCAATGCAGCAGTGATTCTGTGTGACATGAGTCAACAAGTCCTTGGTAGGTTTACAGAAATATGTGACACAAAATAGATCTTGCACAGGTCTTGCAATTCCAGTAAATTATGGGCCAGTAATTTGTGGACACAGAGATGGTGACCAATAGAGATCCAGATGTGTTAATTGGTTTCAGATCAGAAAATTTGATGGTCAAGACATAAACATCAGCTCATTATTATGTTCCTCAAAGTATCATTGCCTGAATGAACGCTGTTGGTCCACAATAATTCACACAAAATCCACAGCAGCTGTAGTGACTTTGGTTACTACTGCAGGTTCCTTGGAAGCCCAGGTGAATATTTAAACATAATACTGTCCCCGCCAGCCTATGTCCTTGTCTCACTTCTGGTTTTGAGCAGCTATTCACCTGGATGTTGGCATATCTGGACACAATCGTCAACCTGGTGTAACAAGACATGTGATTCATCCAGCCATTGATCCATTCATCCATTGATCTGTGGTCAAATCTCAGCGCCAGTTGCTCATTGCAGTAGTAATTTTCAAGGCCATCGAGTGAACATGGGGACACTTAAGCGTCATCTGCTGTAGTGCCCCATGTTCAACAGTGTGTGGTGAGTAGTGTGCATTGAAGCACTCGCTCTTGCACCAGTATTGTGCTCTGTCATCACACCTGCAACAGATTACCAACTATTCTGCTTTACAGAGCAGGTAAACCTACAAACTCCATGTTCTGTGGTGAGGTGTGGATGTCCAAAAACTTGTCACCACATAGCTAAAAAAAAAAAAGGCCAAAAGCTTAACCTGTTGGAAGTGGTGGAAATTAACAAACATGTGGTTCACAATCCTGATGAGGCGTGGTGCCTTATATTGCTCCTGTCTAGAGCCTGTGTATCGGGAGAATGACTCGTGTGCACAGTGACTGATGGTCTGAAGCGGATTCAGTCAAGTACATAGTTCTAATGTTCATCTTCTAGGGGACAGTAGCAGACAGGACTAAACAGAAAGAACTATAATGTATGGGGTGACACACATGAGAGGGACGGTATTGAACTGTGTAGTACTGAGGGCACGGTGGTGGAGGTGGTCGTGGTGGGGATAGTTCTGATCCACACAAGACGCCATTTCATTTACTCAGTCAATATGGAACAGTGGGACTTGCAACATCAAATGTTTGTCTATGACAGTTTCATGAAAAGTGGTGAGTCTATTATTGCTACACAGTGATTGTCATTTGTCATGGAACTGTTCCAAGCCATATCACAATCCTCAGATGGGTGGAAAACTTCAGATCAAGTGGAAACATACTGGATAAGAAGCACCCTGGCCTGAGACACAGAGTAACGACACCAGAAAATGTTGAAAGGGTAAGGCAAGTGGCAGTGAGAAGCCCAGGACAGTCAGCTAGACGTCATGCTAGTGAGTTACGAATCAATCGTGAGTCGGTTAGATGAATTTTGCACAAAGAATTAAAATTCCATCCCTACAAAATGCTCATTGTCCAACAACTTAAGGAAACTGATTTTGCTGTACGAGAAGACTTCGCTTACAGAATGCAAGTGATTTTGGGACTGAATGAAAATGAAATTTTATTGATGAGCGATGAAGCTCATTTTCATTTAAACGGGACCATGAATAAGCAAAACCTACATTACTGGGCTTCAGAGCATATGCACCTTATCCACCAGCGTCCTCTACACTCAGAAAAAGTAACAGTCTGGTGTACTCTTGGCTCTTTTGGCATTATTGGACCTTATTTTTAGAAGAGAACAGGGCCACAGTTACTGTTAATTTGGTTCATTACATTCATATGCTTGAAACATTCTTGAAACCAGAACTAAGAAGATGATGAATCCTTTTAAAACACGTTTGGTTCCAGCAGGATGGGGCAATATCACACACCACAAACACTTCAATGACAGTTGTTAGACACATGTTTCCTGGCCAGATTATCTCATGTTTTGGCAATGTTCCTTGGCCTCCCAGGTCCCCCGACTTGTCAGTATGTGACTTTTTTCTGTGGAGGTGCCTTAAGAACTGTGTCTATAACCACAAACCACGAAATTTGGACGAGTTGAAGAATGCAATCATTCAAGAAATTGCTGCCATCCCTGCAGAGATTTTAATCCATGTGATGGGGGATTTTGAGAAGAGACTTGAGTCTTGCATTCAAAATGATGGACATCACCTTGATGAGTTATTTTTCACAAATAACTTTGTTAACTAAAATGGCAAATAATGAGCTTTGATTTTGTGTAAATAAACATGCATTAATTTTAAAGTTGGCTGAGTATTATTTCATTAAAAACCACCCGTCTCCCTTGTGTCACCCTGTATTTAAGTATTTGGTCACCAAAGTCCAGTAGTGCACAGAGACATTCAAGAAACAGGTCAAGAGAGTGTTTATGTGAATTGTGCTGTTTATTTCTTGAAGACTTTTATTTATATTTTTGTTTGTAAAGTTTTGCATATGCTTTTAGTAGTGTGAATGATGCTTGAATGTGGTCTACAGTAAATATGTAGATAATTGTTCTCCTGATGAATGCTGCACAAACTAGCATGAGAAAGAAATATCAGAATGTTAAATACGTATTTCAGGAAAAGTACAGTTTGAAAGTGTGTTATTGTTTGTTTGGTTAGTCATGAAAAGCGCAAACTAACACAGAGAATAATGTTTTCTATTGGCCTTAAAGAAAACTGACTAGTCAGAACAGAGTATTCTTCATGCTTCTTTTTTCTTGGAGATATAGAATGCTTACAAAATCTAAAGGAGTCACAGCACAGCCTTGCAATGGCATGGTCGTGTGTAGTATGAGCTCTGAAGGAAGTTATAATTTGCTGGTTTTAATTGTGCTACCCGTTTCAAAAGCGTTTTAAAGTGGAGGCATATTTATTCATATGTGGTTTTTAGAAAGAACAAATTTTTTTAAAGGAATTTTGTGTATGAGAAAAGACAGTAATTCCACATGGCATATTGAGCAGATCAGTTACTAAAAACTTGAGTGTATTAGACACTGATAAACTTAATTGTATGGTGAGCATTTTCATTTAAGAACAATCCATGCTCAGAAATACGTTACCATAAACTTGATAGCATGTCTGAAAGGGTTTGTGCATGACTGTCTTAAGATTAGCATGGGCTTGGCATCGAAAGTGTACATCTCAAGGTTCAGAATATACTGAAGTTTTGCCAGTATTTCCACATTTTATTCAAAATTAAGACCTTTTTCTGATTGTTAGAATAGTTACAGTGTATGCAACCTGGTGCAAGTTGCAGTTCAGTAGGTTTCTGCTCAGCTTTCCTACCAGCCATGTGCTGCAACAAGTTCACAGGTAGGTGCAGGTAATGGACATATGGAACTGGGCCACTGCACTGATTTAATATTAAATGACCAAAAACAGCTCAATACACCTCCTCTTCTAAACTTCACTTAGTTCTGTCAGTTGCCCAAGCTTCCCACACTGTTTCATTCTACTCCTCCAATTTTACCTGTATCTATTTATTTTATTGTGATTGTCTACATATTCAATTTCTGATTTTGTTACATTTGTCAGTTTAATCTTTTACTATGTTTTAGTACCACTTTCCACATTTGATACCTCTTCAAGAAATTCTTCAGTACTCTCATCAAGTATTCATTTTATTTTATTGGGACTGATAATTTAGTTTAAATTGTTATATAGGCTTTGTTTTTTCACACTTAATGTTAACTTTTTTTGGTTTGCTCCCTTTGTATTTAGTTACTGTTTAACTTTTAACCATTTTAATTGTGTTACCTCTGCACTGTCAAAGGTGACATTTATTCTGTGTTCAGGCCTCACTCTTGATGAGTAACATATTTTTCAATGTTTTTAATGAATATTGTACCTTCTTCGACTTGGATAGTGAAAGGCTGATGATGGTCTTGTAAGCCGAAAACTGGTTAACAAAATAAATTAATTCCGTAGAACATACGCAATATTGTGATTTTTATTTATAATTATGCTTTTTCTACTGAGAAGTGATGGAAGAATCAGGTAATAAATCAAATAGGGGCAATGTAGGAGTATGACTAATAATGGTTAAGAAAATAGGAATGCAAGTAAACTCTTATGATCAGCGCAGTGAATACTCTTATCAGAGCCAAGATAGGGAAGAGTAAAAACTGAGATACCATGCAGTATGATCATATCCGTACTTTCTCCGCAGCTCATAAAAAAAAGGTATGATGAGATAAAAGAAGTCATTTGGTGTGATGCAAAGTATCATAAGAAACAGTCCTGTACTAGAAATAATTATCATAATTGTAGCATATTGTAAAATATTTGTAATTTAAAATTGTAAGAATTTACACATAATTAACAATGACATGCATGGAAAATTACATGTTACGAGCAGGTAATAAATTGAAATCGAGGTGGTGGACTGGAATTTGATCATATGACAGGAAAGAGAAGAGGAAAAAAATGAGAACTTGAACTGGGGTGGGAGGGGGGGGGGCAGGGGGTTGGTTGAATTTTGCACAGAGAATGATTTAATTGTGAAAGAGACATAGAGACACTGTATAGTTACAGATAGATTATATAAAGGTAAGACAGAGATTTCTTCTGCAGGTTTTTAAACTGCAAAATGTTACTGGGGGCAGATGTAGACTCTCACCATATCACCAGGTTATGAACTGCAGATTGTAACTGAAGAAGTTATACACCCATCAAAAAAAGTTTCGCATCACCCCAGATCCCAGAACTCCTGGAGACAGACATTGACTGTGGATATTGTATCACAGACACAGATACAGTATTAGAGATACCGGTGTGTACAGCAGTCTGGAACACCACCTCTGAAGGTTTCGCTGTATGGTGGTACAACATGCAATGTGCGGTTTTAATGAGCAATAAAAAGGGTGTAAATGATGTTTATGTTGATGTCTATTCCAATTTTGTGTACAGGTTCCGGAACTCATAGAAGTGAGGTGATGCAAAATTTTTTTGATATGTGTAGAAAGTTAGGAAATTAAGGAGATGGAGCCCAGATAATTTGAAAGAATCAGAGATTGCTGAGAGTTTCAAACAAAGCATTATGAAATATTGACTTCAGCAGGAGAAAGGAACACTGTAGAAGATGAATTGGTAGCTTTGAGAAATAAAATAGTGAAGGTAGCAGAGAATCAAATAGGCTGAGAGACAGAGATTCAAATAGGCTGACAGACAAGAGGCAGCACAAAACCGGTATAGACATGTGTATTCAAATAAAGAGATATGTAAACAGGCAGAAAATGGCGCTGCAGTTGGCACCACCTACATGAGACAACAAGTGTCTAGTGCAGTTGTTGTATTGGTTACTGTTGCTACAATGTCTCGTTATCAAAATTGAAGTGAGTTTGAATGTGGTGTTATAGCCAGTGCAGGAGCGATGGGACACAACATCTCTGAGTTAGCAATGAAATGGGGATTTTCCCAAATGACCTTTTCAGGAATGTACCATGAATATCAGGAATCAAATCTCTGACATTGCTTCGGCCGGAAAAAGAATGGGACCAACAATGACTGAAGAGAATCATTCAACATGACAGAAGTACAACTCTTCTGCAAATTGCTGCAGATTTCAATGCTGGGCCATCAAGAAGTGTCAGTGTGCAAACCATTCAACAAAACATCATTGATATGGGCTTCCAGAGCTGAAGGCCCACTTGTGTACCCTTGGTGACTATGACACAAAGGTTTACACTTTGCCTGGACTTGTCGGCACCAACACTGGACTGTTGATGACTGGAAACATGTTGCCTGGACAGACAAGTCTCGTTTCACATTGTATTGAGTGGACGGACATGTACGTGTATGGAGACAACCTCACAAATCCAAGGACCCTGCATGTCAGCAGGGGACTGTTTATGCTGGTAGAGGCTCTTTGAAGGTGTGGGGCATTTGTAGTTGAAGTTATGTGGGACCCATGATGCTTCTGGATTTGACTCTGACAGGTGACACATACGTTAGCATCCTGTCTGATCACTTGCATCCATTCATATCCATTGTGCATTCTGACAGACTTGGGCATTTCCAGCAGGACAATATGAAACCCCAAACGTCCAGAATTACTACAGAGTGGCTCCAGGAGCACTCTTATGAGTTTAAACACTTCTGCTGTCCACCAGACTCCACAGACATGAACATTATGGAGCACATCTGGGATGCCTGGCAACATGCTGTTCAGAAGAGATCTCCACTCTCTCATACTCTTACGGATTTTTGGACAGCCCTGCAGGATTTCAGTGTCAGTTCCCTCCAGCAATACTTCATACATTAGTCGAGTCCATGCCATGCCGTGTTGAGGCATTTCTGTGTGCTCACGGGGCCCTGCATGATATTAGGCCGGCGTACCTGTTTCTTTGGCTCTTCAGTGTAGATGCCTTGTAAATTACAGAAATCCTTTCAAAAAAGAAGAAGCAGCAGTTGTATGAATATCAAGAGCTCCAATGAGAACCCAGTACTAAGCAAAGAATGGAAGTTTGAGAGTGGATGGAATATATATTAGGGCTATATAAAGAACGTAAATCATAAATTGACATTATGGGAAAGGAAATGGAAGCAGATGGAGATGAGACCGGGTATGTGATTCTGTGAGAAGAAGGTGACAGAAAACTGAAAGACCTAAGTTAAAACAAGACACATTCATACAGAATCATTTAGATTTTTTGGAGAACCACCCATGACAAAACCTAGTATGCAAGATATATGAAACAGATAAAAAACTCTCAGGCATCAAAAAGAAACCAATACTTCCAATTCTGAAGTAGGCAGGTGCTGACTGTTATGAAATTAGCAAACCATTAGTTTAATAAGCTATTGTTGCAAAATACCAAAACACTAATTATTTACAGTAGAGTCAATAGACTGTTAGAAGCTAATCTGCGGCATATCAGTTTGGTTTCTAAGGAAATGCTGGAATGCATGAGGCAGTGCTGACACTAAAACTTATCTTAGAGGCTATACCGAAAGAAAGGCATCTCACTTTTTTAGCATTTGTATATTTAGATAAACAATGCTGACTGTAATACCCTCTCTAAAATTTTTAAGATAGCAGGGATAAAATACGGTGAGTGGAAGGTTACTGACAATTTGTACAGAAAGATATCTCCAGTTCTAAGAGTTGAACAACATGGAAGGGAGACAGTACTATGAAGGAGTGAGAAAGAATTTTTGGCTATCCAAAATGTTATTTAAGTTGTACACTGAGGAAGCAGTTCCAAATGATTGGATAGTTCCAGTTTTCAAGAAGGGTCGTTGAGCAGATGCACAAAACTATAAACCTATATCTCTGACGTCAATCTGTTGTAGAATTTTAGATCATGTTTCTTGCTCGTGTAACATGTCATTTCTGGAAACCCAGAATCTACTCTGCAGGAATCAACATGGATTCCTGAAACAGCGATTGTATGAGACCCAACTCGTTTTATTTGTTCATGAGACCCAGAAAATATTAGATACAGGCTCCCAGGTAGATGCCATTTTCCTTGACTTCCGGAAGGCATTCAATACAGATCTGCACTGTCGCCTGATAAACAATATGCACAGAATCAGAGAGTAAAGGAATATGTGTAAAACACTGACAAGGAGAAGGGACAGGATGAAAGGACATCTGTTAAGACATCAGAGAATGACTTCATGGTACTAGAGAGAGCTGTAGAGGGCAAAAACTGCAGAGGAAGACAGAGACTGGAATACATCCAGCAGATAACTGAGGACACAGGTTGCAAGTGCTACTCTGCAATGAAGAGTTTGGCAAAGGAGAGGAATTCATAGTGGGCTGCATCAAACCAGTCAGAAGACAGATGACAAAATAAAATGTTGACAAAAATGAAACAAGAGTAATGGAGTACAGGTGAACTAAATCATGGTGTGCTTAGGGAAGTTGATAAGGAAATGAGACACCAAAGTAGTAGGCAAGTGGAGAAAAATAACTGATGACAAAAATAGAGAGGAAAGAACATCTAGACTTGCAGTAACAATATTACATGTTCTGAAAGAAAGAGAAGTTTTGACAAATAATATAAATTTAAGTGTTAAGAATTCTTTTCTGATTATATTTGTATGGAAGTGAAATAAATAAAGTACGTATGAGAAATGTCACAGAAAACAAGAGTATGGAAGCTTTTGAAATGTGGGAAGACTGCTGAAGATGAGATTGATAAGTTGGATATCTAATGAAAAGGTATTGAATTGAATTGGGGAGAAAAGATATTTACGACACTTGACTAAATAAGTCATCAGTTAATAGAACACATGGGGTGGAGGTGGGGATGGGATGGGGGGGTGGGGTGTAGAGGGAGATAAAGGCTTAACTAAAGCAAACTCGTTCAAATGTACGTTGGTTGCAACATTTACGCAGAGGTGAAAAAGCTTGCAAAGGATAGACTTCTATGACAGCTGCATCAAAATAAGTCTTCAGACTTAAGACTGCAACAATTATTTGTGTGGAATATGAAACTGAATGATCATGTAAACCAATTGTAGGTAAAGTGGGTGGCAGGAATTGGATACTGGAAAAATACAATCACTCTACAAAGGAGTTTGCTTATAAAACACTTGTATTACCTATCCTAGATTAATGTTCACACGTGTGAGACCAATGCTAAATAGGACTAACAGAAAACATGGAATGTTTACAGAGAAGGGCAAAGCAAATGGTAAAAGGTTGGGTTGATCCATGAGCATGCATTATGGAAATATCAAAAACTTGAACTGGCAGTTGCTCGGAGATCAACATCAACTTATTTCTGAAAGCCTACATACAAAGTTTCAAAAATCAGTATTAAGTGAGGAAGTTAATATCTTGCCCCCTGAATATAGACCCTATAGGTACCATACCACAAGGAAAAGATTAGAATAGTGACAGTGCATACATAGGCATTCAAGCCGTCATTCTTCCAGAACTTCTTACGTAAATGGTACATGAAGAAACCCTAATATACAAGGTGATTATAATTAAACTCCCAGCTCAAAATACTGTAAAAAAGTAACTGCTGCTCAGAATGACGTCAAATTTGAAAACAGGTTGTGTATGACCCGGGAGATCTGGGAAAAACTCGGGAATTTTTTCATCCAGAAAAAATCCGGGATTTTTTAGAATTCCGGGAATTTTTCATTGTTTAAGTTTTGAGTTAGATTTTTCGTAATTTTGGCTGGTAAGAACCAGAACGCAGATCCTCTATGACCTCATTCCTTTCCCCCATCTGCTCCTATTCCTCGAACATATCTGCATACTCTACACCTCCCGCTGCCTTGATCCCCCTCACCCCCTGGTTGCTCCTCTCCTCTCCCACTCTCCCATCCCCGCCCCCTGCCATGTTTTCACTGTTGTGTCCCCCCAACCCTCCATCTCTACTCCCTTCATCTCCTTTCCCAAGGTGGCTTCCATCAACTCCCCCTCCCAGATAATGCCCTCTCTCCCTCCATTTATCCCTCCTATCAACTCTGATCCTCACCCCCCCCTCCTTTCCTCCATCCTTTTCCTGGGCTCCCTCTACCCCCCCACCCCCTCCATCCTCTTTTTTCTCCACCTACCCTCTCTCTGGCCCCCTTCTCTCCCCCAAGTCCTTTTGCATTTCCTTCCTCTGGCTTTCCCATTCCCTCTCGCGTCTGCCCTGCCCCTCCTTATGAGTCCTCTCCCTCCTTTGGTCCCCCCCCCCTTTCGTTTTTCCTCTCCTCCCTCCTTGTTTTCCCCCTCATGTGTCCAGGTCCACACCCCCATCTGCCCTAGGCTATGGTGTGTTTTCTTTGTGCTGACATTTTAGTGCAGTGTTTACAGTGAGTGTTCAGTGTTGTGTGTCTTTTCCGAAGTGTTGCAAACGGACATCATACTGTCGCTGGGTGTGATTTTATATCTCTTGCGAACAGAAACCAGGCTGTCACCATGTTTTTTAATTGCCTGTCTATTATGTTACCTGTCTGCTTCCTGTGTATTTTATTCGCTTTGCCAACACTTTGCTTTATGTTTTAACTTTCCACAATTTTCCGCCATTTTACAATTTAAGTCACCGTTTTATCGCCTGCTTTTATTGTTTCTTAATTTCTTCTTACGTTTTAAAAAGTCTGTAGGCTGCAGAGGAGCATAATAAGCTGCTGCCAGCTCGCCCCCTTCAGGGGGAACCGAAATTCAATAAAGGATAAAAAAGCAGCCAGATTCTACAAGGAAAAATTTACTGGCGCGCCCAAGATGCCAGATTCACTCACTCGCAACAGGCCCAGATCTAGGGGGCGGAAGAGGGGAGGGGCAAACTGGGGTGTCTGCCCCAGGCTGCAATTTCATGGTGTAGATGGGGGGGGGGAGAGCGCCAGATTCATATTCTTGAGGGAAAAACCTTGTTTCACAAAGTGACTAGCATCCAGCACACATTGGTCTATCGATTATTCATATGATTTTGAAACACATCCCTGTTGGTTTTTGAACATTTTTGAACACATTCTGAGTTGATTTCTGAATAAATCATAAGCTGATTTTTGAATGCCTGCATAGTGTACATGATGTGTGTGCTAGGGAAATCCCATCGCATCTAGAAATAACGAAAGGGGACGGGGCCATACGAGCTGAGCGGAATAAAGCCAAACGGGTGAATGCCACTGTTTGTTTGTGTGGTTGACTGGGTTTGAAAATGATCGGTGTTGTTATAATTGCTAGTGAAAGCCATAGATTCAGACTACCAGAGTGGAAATAAACAACTAACAGGAATAACAGGTAAGAAATATTACTTGTTATCTTCTCGGTGTATCCAAGAAAATGAAATTTTGATAGAAAGTTTTTGGCCAGACCACTACAGTAGTAAGGGCCAGTTGTACACTCCCCGGCCTGCAGGCCTTAAGTTCTATTCTGGAAGTAGCGTGGAAAACGTGTTGTGCGAACACGTAATAACACCTAACCGGAGAATAAATGTGGGATAAAACCAGCAATTGTAGCAGGGTTAGTGAAGTTAACCAGAGAATAAGTTTTTACAAAGGCAAGAATAGTTACAGAATTACTGATTGCAAGGTTGATTGTTAGAATGAGGAAGGAGAAGATGAGAAGCTGGAGCATATGAATGAAATGTGAAACTATTTCCTAACATAAAGCTTTTTGCTTGTAGTAGGCCTATTAGGCATTTGATAGTGGTTCTTCATGAATTATATTCTGTCATATCGTAAAAATTACCATTTGCTCCAAAATAGTCTCGTTTATTTGAGGTGTACTACAATTGCTGCAATATTAGACATGCCTATTTCGTTTTATCTAGCAGACAGTGACAAAATACACGTAATCAGCTCCAGAAACAACACCAGTCTTGGGTACTATTTGCATTAACAGCTTTTTCAGTATTAAGACAACATTTCATTTTTTCATATGGCAAAAGGTTTGAAGAACTTCGATGAGGTAATAGATTCTTTCGCAGAAAGGAAAGTCCGCCATGTAAAGCTGTAGTATGATTAGAGAGAGAAAAACACTAGGACTTCAGGATTGGAGAAATGTATCTTACTTGTCTCTTGCCTTTACTGGTTTTATGTATCCTATATTTACCTTGATGTTGCACAAAACAACAAGTTATTAGCTAATAGGCAATAAGGAGTGCAAATTTTCTAAATAGTTCTTGTTCTCCTGGTTACAAATAATCCCGTCCAGTATTAATCAAACCAGGTGACTGGGAGCAGGTTAGACACCACAGGACATTTTAATTTCCACTGTCCTGAATATAGTTTGATGGCATCCATTACAAAATATACACGTTTGAATTCAACAGAGCCAAATAAGTGACATGCGACAAAAGAATGCCGTGTGAAGTGGCATGACACTGCACTTTGGCACTCTAAAGACCAAATAATATGTCTTACATTTCCTTGAAAACATGTTTTATGTCTCAGGCTCTGCAGAAAGATATGTGCTATAAAACGGACATTTTTTGAAAAGTCAATTTAATTTTTTGCGTCCTACCTCTAACGCTGGAGGAACGGGATAGGGGTGGTGCCACTTTCTAGTATTGCCCCGGTTCGGAAATATCGTAGATCCATGACAGAGGACTCTTGAGTTGTAGTGGGGAGGAGGGTAGTCTCCACATGAGTCATGTTAATGTTTAGTGACTGCTGTTTCCTGTTCATTTATTGCTCTCACATCAAATGAAAACAAAACGAATTTCTGTGGCTGGGAGCTATCAAGTGAATTAAAATATATTCACATAATTACGGAAGGCTAAAGTAAGTTATTAGTTTCAGATTTTATTTTATTTACACCCTTCTAACAGTCAAGCATTAGTCACCTTGCAGAACAATGAAGTTATTTTTGCCGGTTTGCTAAAGAAATTTGGATTTTATTACTCTTTTCCACTGAGGCAATCCATTTATTTGAAACGAAGTGTTTAATCCCACACTACTGGCTGCTTTCAACTGTTCACTGCCTTTCAAGCGTACATTTTCATCTTCTAGCATGTATTACATTATGCCCTAATAAAGAACCAAACACGAGATAATATAGTACTGGTACTCCATAAAAATTTACATCCGAATGTGCACTTTAAGCCGAATTATGCATTTTAGTATGGTTCACGAAATTCTGATGCTCTTGGGGTAGTATCCTCTGATGTCTTGTTTCTTTTATGACGTAATGTAAGATCCTTTAATGTTTTTACACATACGATCATACGGGCTACCTGCGTCATTGTAACTGCGCAAGTGTGGTGATGCCAGTTATCTGGCACTCTCTGGCAACTGATGAAATGAACTTATTTCTAACAGGTTGCTGGGAAATATTTAGAATAATGGTTCGAAAAGCGTTACTTTCAAATTAAATTTCCTTTTACACAAGATGAACATTTGTGAAAAAAGATAAACTTTATAAATGAAAGCTTAAATTCTCTTGCAGCCGATTAATCTTCGAGACCAATATTACATGTGAAAGCTTTGCTTTTCTTGTAGCAACGCTATGTATATTAATTTAAACCATTAACTTTTCCTATTTGTGTGGTCACGCTACTTCATAGTGATGTTACTATTGGCTAGCTCCATCACATGTCCTATGCTCTGAATATCTGCCGTCATTGGCTGGCGAGATCGCGTGACATGAGCTATGGCTGGCTTACAAAAGCACATGGCAATCTTCAGTGTCCAAAACTTCTGCAGAGCTTGTGGTGCATAGTCACTGTTCTTGTAAAAGAGCTATACCAGCAGTGCATGACCATACATGGAGACAGTAATGCTGAGCACCTCAAGATGCAAACAAAGGAAT
The DNA here is from genome assembly GCF_023864275.1 of Schistocerca cancellata. Taxonomy (NCBI): domain Eukaryota; kingdom Metazoa; phylum Arthropoda; class Insecta; order Orthoptera; family Acrididae; genus Schistocerca; species Schistocerca cancellata. Next base: position 734,099,934 of record NC_064626.1, read on the forward strand.
GGCTCTGTACCACACATGTTTTATTTCACAATTTTACTGCTTATAGCATCATCTAGTAATAAAAGTTTTGTTATTTTTTTTCATTCCCTAATACCTTTCCCCCTTCTTTGATAACACTCCTTGCACATATGACATCAGTTTGAGCAAGGGTTCTCTTTTTTTTTTTTTTTTCCCAGTGCTTTGAAACTGAGTCTGAGCAATGATCCTTTTTTTCTGCAGTATTGTGAAACTGGAACTGTAATTATATTCATCCTATATGGTGCAGCAGAAAGAACCATGTGCCATATATTTCACAGTGGTTTCCAGAGTATGAATGCAGAGATAGAAGTGTTACAGAAGAACACACAGCAACTTTTATGGGTAGAAATCGCCAGCCAGAGACTGTAATTATTAAGCAGGATTTATGGATTTTATGCAAGTGAAATAAAATATTAATTTATCCTAATATATTGGTTTATAACAGCACTTAGCAGTTCATAGTAAGTGGAGAAATCGAGAATACTCACCTGAGACTGCACTTTCCAGAACCAGCATATATAAGTCTGATAAACATCAGTGTCTTCTTTTTAAAAGATCCAACAAGATAATAAGACAATGCTTGTTAGAGGTTTTGGGGAGGGAGGAGGTTTGCAGGGTTAGTGATTATATTATTTCTAAATTTGACAATTAACAGGGTGAGAGAAAAGGAACAAATATGCTAATAAGAAAACACTGTGTGCTGTTACTGTACAATAAATTTACAAAAGATTTTATCCATTGCACATATATGAAAATATAGATATACAGTACCTCTTGTACAATAATACATACAGATATGAAACAAGCTCTGACATACATATTTAAATCACAATCTTCAATGAAACTGAGGTATTATGTTTCTAAAACTAGGAAGTCATAGGAATGCTTAGCTTATCCTGCTTCTACAGTATAGCTGAATATTTTATGGTAAACAATTTATGTCTTTATCATGCACTGCCACTGAATTTGTTCCACATAAAAAGCTTGATACATTAACTTTAAGTATAGTTTATTTTGTGCTTTTCAATCTGTGTCTCTATCTACTGTTATTTTGGTACAAAATACCACACAAATTCAACTGAGGAACTGGAACAGAATAAAAGCTACATGAAGAAAAATGAAAACAATTATTTTAAAATCTTTTTGTTCATTTATGTAGCTTTTATTTGTTCCAGCATGATGTGTGTCAATATTTAAAACACTTTATATAATTTTTGTTACAAATCTAACGTGGTTCTCTGAAACTTTTTTTTTTCTTTTCGTCGAATTATGCATATTCATCTGAAATGTGTGTTTCATCTTTGAGTATTACTGGGATAGAAACATTATCAGACAGTACTTGATACCACCTCATCATCTAGTGAAGGTAAAAGTACTGTCAAAGGCACCATATAATGAATATAAGATTCATCTCATCACTTAGATTTACATGAAAGAAGCTTTTGAAGTAGTTACACAGGAATGCATTTAGTACACAATTCCATTACTGAAACCTGATCTGTGACACAGAGATGAAAAAAGTTGACAAGTGGTAACTCACATGCCTACCACCCAGATGTGTTGAGTCTGGTGAAGTCAGGGTAGGCCAAAAGCAATGAAGGGGTAATGACTGTGAATAATTGTTGTATTTATTGTTTTCTTTTGTTTCAGAGGAAGGACAGGATAATGACCATCCTTCATCTTTAAGTCTGTGAAGAATCAATGGAAACTAATCACAGTTGTAAGCCATTCACAAATTTTGCGCCACCCTATAGTTGTGAGGTGCTCCAGCATTATCTCATCATTCTACCAGCATATATCTGTGTTTATTTTTCCTTTTGTTAGTCCCATTACCACTAAGTCTACCTTCCCATTTATTTGCTCCAAGCATGGTGTTAAATTTTGGAAACTAGATTTGTGTGTTGAATGAATAACTCTTCTCATAATTACAATATGTAATATCACACATGTACTTGAAAGGACTTACAGTTAAAATCAGTCACACAATTTAAGTAAAGACTGTTTACATTACAGTCTAGGACAGACCATGTTTTTGCTTATCTCCCGCATAATATGACAAGGATTGGTGTTTCTACATTATTTCCTCATACTCAGTGGTTTATGCTACATAGTTCATATTTGTAATGAGGACTAAATTGTGCAAGCAGATATTTACACAAAGATTCATGTATTATGAAAACTAAATTGCATAATTTTTTAGCCTAAAATGATTGCCTTCTATAGTCAGGACTGTATAAATACTACTTTGTTTTCAACAACCAATTTCAACATACTTTGCTGTTATCTTCTCATCGTCAAATATTCTTATTACAAAATGTGTTTGCTATGAGTTGGAACAGTTCACAGTGTTTCAGCTCACAATGACAGCAAAGTCTGTCATAACTGGATATTGAAAATAAAGAAGTATTCATCTGATCTTGGTTACAAAATGTTTTTTAACAAATAAAACAGGCTGCTCCTTCACATTTCTCAACATGAGAAAATTCAGTTAAGATGATTATATTTAAGGAATGGTGTGAAGTTTGATAAAGAATGGAGAATATAATGATTTGAGAACAGTTGTAATAATGCAACTAGAATTTTGGTATGACAAAGATATGGTTTCTTTCAGCTGTGACTTTTAAAAATGCATCATTTGGTCTTTTACCTTCCATGACCTTATTGAATAAATTGTTGACAGTATCATGCCAGTGAATGTGGAAAATATTAGTCAGGTAAATTCAAACAATGGAAAATCCAGGATGGAATACTGCCAATATTATGAAAAGGGTAGTTGCTACTCACTATAAGCAGAGATTCTGAGTCGCAGATAGGCAGACTGGCCTCAGCAGCCAGAGACTGTGGTCAAGTGTGTATGAGTTGCATTTATGTGAGTGTGTAAGTGTATGTTGCCTAATTCCAATGAAGGCCTTTTTGGCCAAAAGCTTACTTTCTGACAGTATTTTTGCTGTGCCTATCTGTGACTCAGCATCTCTGCTGTATGATGAGTAACAACCATAGCCATCCTTTTCATAATATCACAATTTGGTTATGTGACAGACAAATATTTTCCAGGCATATTACTCATAGGCCTGCCACTACCAATTTTGTGATATAAATACTGTATCTATCAAAGAGCATGGGATTTAATGTACCAGATTCATAAACTTTTGTGATTTTTATTGGGCTTCAGATATTCCTTCAGTTAAATAACAGTAATTCCTCCTTACTCATATATAATAGTAATTGGTTTTAGTATTATTATAATATTATTGTTATTATTATGTGAAAGCATGTTTATCTAACACAGGTGATATGAATACATCAGAACTGTTAATAAAATATGCAGCTTGACTTGGAACCTTCAAATCAGTTTGATGTTTGTTTCAATATTCGAGGGGTTGTCCTATACAAGAATATTCATTATGGTAATGTAGATTGCAAAGTGAACACAACATTTGAAAATGACTTTTTTTGAAGAAGTACTGTGTGTTTAATGAAACTATTTTATGCTGGTTCACAGGACAAAACAAATCGTTAAAGAAACTCAGACTATTGCCTCCTCACTGCAGAAAAATTGAAATACATAAATAAATAAGTTATATCTTGCTGGCTAGAAGCATAAATTATGATCCGTACTGATTTTCATTTTTGATGTTTGTGATTTTCATTGTGCACCACAAATATTTAAATAAATTTACAATTTAGATGAAATTATTTAAAGATAGATTGTTGATGCAGTACAGGCTAGTCCCACAATTTACTAGTCTTCTGCAATGTATACTGAGACTCATTTCAAATCCCTGAAGGTTTTTGCTTTTGATGGAATCTGTGGAACACTATGAATGAATGGATGAATGAATCAATCAATCAATGAGGAGCCATTATTATATATTTTAACATCATTATCTTACAACTGTTTTGTAAACTATGTGTATGTGTTTTACTGTGTAGATTTACTTTTTATCTTCATGAAAATAGACCACTCATTTCTGTAATGAATAAATATTTAAAATTATTTGTTACATATTTAAATTTGTGTTATGCTTTTAGTTTCATGTTAGCTGGAACCATATATGAATTTCCTGTAATGAGAAACCAATTCAGTACCAGTAATTTAATTATCAGCTGTCAGTCATAACTGTTTTACTTAAAAACTGAAGATGTTTAAAATTAACTGCAGTAAATACATAATGTTTGCAAATGGTTGACATGAGATCTGCAATATCAATGTTCTCGACTGATAGAGGAAGACAAGGAAGGGGAGGGGAAGAAGAAGGTGATGATCATCAAGAAGTAGATGATGAGGGGGAGAAGGAGAAGTAAAAAAAAAAAAAGGAGAGAGAGAGAGAGAGAGAGATAATATTAATTTTGTCAAAGTACTTACTTATACTAGACATCCTCTGACATGCTTGTTCCTAATGTTGCCAGTAATAAATACTAAAATTAGTAATGTAATGCTCTGTAACCAAAAAACTAAATGTCGTATGAAACGTGGCAATTGGATTTAGTTTTAGTGGCTTGTGACTCATAAAATAACTACATGACACCTTCCACATTTAATGTATAAATGAAACATTTTATGGAAAAAATGTTAGTACTATCTGATAATACAGAATAGACCTTTTTTTTCGAAAACTATGTATATATGTTGATTTCTACTGCCTGAACTTGTCAAAAAATGTGTGCAACAAATTACAGTCTTTTAAATGGTCTAGCTGTAAATGGGATCAATACTTGCTGATAAATACAGCATATCAAGTGGAACCCATTTACCACACAGTTAATGTTGAAACACGCTCTTCCTTCTATCTCCTGTCTGTAAAGAAACATTCATATAATACTAACTTGTATTTAGACATTATTTTACTGTAACTCTTGTAATGGTCACAGCTACATATTTCTATTTTTAGGAAATATGGTCACCTAGGTCAAGTCTTAGTTACAGTGGGAACACTTAAAGTTTATTTTACCACTTTTTAACTAGTCAAATATGTCGCTGACTTTTATATCTAGACACATTAATCTTGTGCCTCACATTAAATGGTATTCTAATGGTAGCATTTCTTATATACCACATATGCCATTTTTCATAGACATTTTGGTAAAAATGATAAAGTTATCACTATTGTAGGTATGACTAAATTAAAAGGAAATAATGAATTTGTAATCTTTGGTGTGCATGCAGGAACTGTCATATTGTGGCTTACTCCTTACCTTATTAAATAGTAGCAACCTAAAGAAAACAATTTCTTTGATGTGAATACAGCTGATTAGAGTCAGTAACAAAGTATTGTTTGTGTTACCAGTGTATCAAGTGTTAGTGAGGATTTAAAGTAAAGACATTGTAAAACCCATAAATCCATGTAAGAAATAGGGACTGCAAAGAGAATGGGTACTGACAATCTGAGTTGTTCTCTTAGTTTTTTACAGTGCACCCCATGAATATATTTTGTATTAAAGTATGTTTGGTTGAAATTTGTAAAAGAAGTTGACCGACATTTGGTCAGTAAATAATTCATTGTCATAACATAGATTACATAATAAATGTGCACAGAACTATAATGTAAATTAAGAGTTTTTCCATTATAAGAATATATGCAATATATATTGTTTAAAATACTGTAACTACAAACATTTTCAAATAAAAATTACAACTGAAATGGACATGTTTTAATGGATGGCATGGTAAATCTTGGAATATTTGCTCCAATTCTGCACTGCAATTTCATATCTTATTATAAAACAATTATCTTAGTCTGCACTGTTTCAAAACTTTATCACTTTTTGAGGACAGAAGTAATTACATGAAAGATATGTTATTGGTTTAAGAAGTCTCTTGATACAAAAATATATCTTCTCATATTTGTCACTCACCACTGTTACCATCACTGCTGAGGACTCCTATACACAATTGTCACATCTCTTCTGATGAAAACATATAGCAAACTATGGCTTCAAATCCTCAGCACACACAGCCAACAGTTATCAATGAATGTTTTAGTAACTTAAGTAATTTTATGTGAAGCTCAGTCACTCAGGCAATCAAGAGATAAAAAGAGGCTAACAGAAGACGTGAAAAATTCTTCATTTTTCTGGAAAGTTAGAGCCGATTACAGTGTACTTGAACTTAATCACAAACTGTGAACAAACTATAGATTTGCACATGTGCAGAGATGAAAACATATGTTCGTAGAATACACTCAAACACATATTGCAGTAGCTGTGACAGTCTGACAGCGCCGAAGCCACCAGATTTTCTCTGATGCCTACATTGTGTTTTGTTTGCTTCTTCGAAGGCGAGAGGTTGTGGGTCTTTGGAAAGATCTCCTCACTTGGCAATTTGCCTCTAGTTCTTTGTCAAAAGATGACAGTGATAATTTTTCCATTTCTCCAGGTTTTAGTGTATCTTTTGCTCTGCTACTGCTGTAAGACAAAACAAACACAATTTACATCAGTTATTTGTATCTATGAATTGATTTGTGCATAGTTTTCCATTGTAAATGATATTAAAATAGGGAACACATTTACTTCAAAGCTAATTCTCTTCAATACATGCAAATTACTTTGTTTTAAAGATTAATTATCATTTGGATATTGTCCAAGGACCACTGAGTGTCATACCCAAGGTGAATTATTTTTGTATGGTGGGTTTGAAAGAAATCAATTTAAAACTAAATACTGTATATTGTAGTGTCGTACAAGACTATTAATATTGTTCAGATGGCCTAGAGAGTGAGATGAACCAACAGAAAGTAAGTTGTGTTGTGACTGGAAGATGCTAAGGGGTAATTCAATCACAAGTGCAAAGGTTTTCTTCATTCATGTGTGTTGACACCATTCTTTTACATAGAATGATTATTGAATTTGAAATGTAACTGTTTGAGTGTGGATGGGTGTAAAGAATGTGGGTTGTGATTATGGGGCTGCTGATGGCACATTAGATTAAGGTTAAAACCAGTTCTGACGTCTGGCTTACTCTTGACTAGCACCATGGAGATTCTTCGGCTTATAGGCACTGCTTAATAGGAAAGAAATGGAAGATTACGGTTTAACTTTCAATGACTAAAACATACTCAACAATGCCATAATCCCTCATTGTGCAAGATTCAGCAGAAGGTTATGGTATTTTATCCATGATACTGGCAAACCGTCTGGTGATTAGGAAATGTTCACTGTTACCTCTACATCGATTGACAGAAAACAAAAATTTCTGTTACAGTACATTTCAAATGGATGTGTCCTCCTTAATGGCATCAGCCTTGATGGCAAGTTATGAAACAGAAATAAGCGTTTGGATAACTGTAGATCAAAACTTTCTAACAGAGTTGTGAAGACTTATCATTTTTTAAACAGAAGCTTCATGTAATACATTGATCACATTCAACAATTAATCTGAATTGTATAATGCTTGTTTCAATGATATTTCTATATATTTTTACTCTAGTCATCTGCTACATGTTATACATATGCCTGCATGGACACTGATTCTTTGGTGCTCTGTCATTACGTCACCAATGTCTTGGACAGTTAATAAACATTTGTTTCATGAAAAATTGTCCAATCAGAAATATCTAAAAATGGCATTTAGTAATGAGTTTCAGCTCTATCTTTTTATAGTACTAAAGTTTATAACACTTTTTGGTGACGAGGATGGGATGAAGTGCAATCTGGACAAGTCACAGTTCTTCCAACCCTCCATTGCCTATCTTGGTTTCCACTTGTCCCGTGAGGGTATACATCCTCTATGTCAGCACGTTGCGGCCATTAACGCTCTACCCCAGCCATCTACGGTCAAAGAACTTCAGGCATTTCTAGGCAAGATTGCTTATTATCACAAATTCATTCCATCTGCAGCGGCGGTAGCTCATCCTCTGCATCAGCTGTTACGCAAAGACGTCTCTTTCTGTTGGTCCGACAAGTGTGAGCAGGCATTTGTCCACCTGAAGGCTCATTTGCAGTTGGCGCCTTGTCTTGCCACATTCCGTCTGGGTCAGCACTTGGTTCTGGCAACTGACACGTCACAGTATGGCCTAGGGGCTGTTCTCGCCCATTGGTATGAGGATGGGTCAGAACGACCCATTGCCTATGCTTCCAAGACCTTCAACGATGCGCAACGGCGTTACTCTCAAATTGAAAAGGAGGTGCTCGCTATCATTTATGCTCTAAAAAAGTTCAGCGTTTTTTTGTGTGGTTCTGAGTTTCACCTCATCACCGACCACAAGCCGCTGGTCTCTCTGTTCAGCCCATCGGCATCGCTTCCGGATAAGGCAGCTCACCACCTGCAACGTTGGGCCTTATACTTGTCTCGTTTTCACTATGAGATTCACTATTGCCCCACGGCCCAGCACGCCAACACTGACGCATTGTTGCGATTGCCGATGGGCCCCGACCCGGTTTTCGATCGTGATGAACTACTCTGTTTTCACATTGATGAGGAAGAACATCATGCGGTCGAGGGTTTTCCACTTACAGGTTCGCAGGTTGCATCGGCTACTGCACGGGACCTGGTCCTGCGTCAGGTGATCAGTTTTGTTCAACGGGGTTGGCCGGACAGGACCAAGGGCCGAGCATCGGATCCCCTTCGCAACTACCATGCCTTGCGCCTTCGTCTGTCTGTTCATGATGGTGTTGTTCTTCTGGCCACGGATGGCTCATCTCCACGGGTCGTGGTGCCAGCCTCTCTTCGCAAAGATGTTCTCAAACTGTTGCATGAAGGCCATTGGGGGATTACTCGGACTAAGTCCCTGGCCCGCAGGCACGTTTATTGGCCCGGTATTGATTCGGACATCGCCAACATGGTTGCTGCGTGTGGTCAGTGTGCTCAACAACTGGCTGCACCTCGTACAATGCCCTCTCTGTGGCCTGATCCGGCGCAGCCATGGGAACGGGTGCACACTGACTTTGCCGGCCCCTTCCTCGGTACTTATTGGCTACTGTTGATTGACGCCTTCTCGAAGTTTCCGTTTGTTGTTCGATGTCCGTCGCCCACCACTGTGGCGATGACACTGGCTTTGTCCAAAATCTTTGTGCTAGAAGGTCTTCCATCCATGATCGTCAGTTCTCTTCGCAGGCCTACCGTGATTTTTGTACTGGACAAGGGACTCATCATGTTACAGCACCGCCCTTCCATCCGCAATTGAATGGGGAGGTCGAGCACCTTGTCTGCTCTTTCAAAAGCTAGATGAAAAAATTCCTTAGTGATTTTTCCACAGATGATGCTCTGCTGCAATTTCTGAGTTCTTATCGCTTCACGCCTCTGGGTGATCGCAGCCCTGCTCAACTCTTGCATGGCCGCCAACCGCGCACTCTGCTGCACCTGCTTCACCCTGTCAGGCCGTGTGCTGTGTCCCCTAGTGCGGGAAAATACTCGGTGGACACCGATGTGTGGGCACGAGGGTATGGATCTCGCCCTATATGGATTCCAGGGGTGGTCAAGGCTCTTCACGGCCGCCGGCTTTGTGAAATACGTACGGACAACGGCATGGTTGTTCGCCATTACGACCAGATGCGCCCACAAGTGGTGGCCACGCCGGTGCCACTGCCCCTTCCTTTGCCTCCACCAGCCCGAGAAGCCCATCCTGTCGCTGCTGCCGATCTACCATACATGTTGATGCAGCCGACGTTGCTACCGTTTCCGAGTACACTGGAACCGGCCCCAGTCGTGACGCCGCCTTCTCCGGGAGCACACCCCCAGGTCCACAACACCTATGGATGCTGCTCCGGAGTTCTCACCCATCATCTCGTCCAGGAGGCACGTTCCATGCACGAGCTTCCGTCCTGGACATTTTTGACCATACTCTCGTGTCTCTCCGTGGGATCTTCTTGGGGCCTCACAAGAGGCCATGGATGTCTCCGCACTGTCTATGTCTCCAAGGAAGTGAGTGTTTTTTTTTTTTCAAGGGGGGAAAAGTGTTGTGACAGTGCCACAACATTTAACAGTGCTGCCATGACAGTACGCGCAAATGGCGATAGAGGCGCTCCGCAACTCGGCTGAGCGCGGGAGCGCCACCTAGCTACGAACAGCGCCGGCCGCATGTCTGGCATGGCAGTCGAATGAGAGATACTGAGTTGTTATCATGTAACCAGCTATTGTTTCTTAGTCAGTGTGTTTGAATATCCATGCAATTATTGGTGATTAAAGGTTATAACACTAGTATATTATTTGTAAGTAGGCTTCCTAGGGATAATTTAGGTCTATCTCCAAGAGTCTGCCAGTCCAGTTTCTTCAGCATATCTTTGATGCTCTCCCATGGGTCAAACAAACTTGTGACCATTTGTGCTTCCCTTCTCTGTATATATTCAATATCCACTGTTAACCCTATATGTTAAGAATACCACACATGAGCAATATTCTAGGATGGGTTACGTGAGTGATTTGTAAGCAGTCTTTTTTGTAGACTGATTGCATTTCTCATGTTGATCATAATGTGTGCAGCATGGAGTGACCCATTTATTTAAAAGAATGTAAAGTGCAAGAAATATAAAGAATCAAGACTAACCCTATACATTGAAGTGCACAAGGCCTCTACTGATTTCCTTGATTTCTCTCTGATACACATATATGTCTACTGTATTTACAAAACACTAATAACTGACACAGAGACAAGTACAATTTAAGTGTGCCTACAAAGAAGAAATGTTCATTAAGCTCATAATTTCCAAATAATCTCCTGTACCTTAAACAGAGTATGTTGTGAAATTTAATATGTAATACTATAGACTGCCAAAGGCAAGGCAAAGTGATCATCCATACTGCAATTAGTCATTGTCTACTAAAGGCAGACCATGCTACATTAGTTCTGTTTGAGCCAGACAGTCAAAAACTCGTCTTAATTCACCACTAAGTGAGACAATTCCCCAAACTTTGGAAAGAGAAAATGGGACAGACAAAAAACAATTCACTGTTAACACAACTCCCTTATTGCAGTGGACTATTAGTGGTCAGGATGTATGTAAAGGAATTGAGACTCACAGTACATCATAGACTCCTATGCCTGTGTGGCCAAGAGATCCATTTCAAAGGGTGGCATCCCTTGCTTAGTGACTATAGTCTTAACAAAAGGTTGAAAGGAGAGCTAAAGGCAGAGTGAACATAGTGACCAATGGTGAATATCCCGAGACTACTCCTCCCCTTAATATCACTTTAAAGGTGGTTGGTACATTAGACCACAAGCCATATACTGCACCATTAATGCTATGTTCCCTGCACCTACCTATTAATGATGATTTTGACAATCTGACCATCTGATCTCACACCTCTCATTACTATGTCACAGGCTCCTAATTCAACCTGCTTCAAGTATAGAACTATTGAGCATGCCATAGAAATTGAATTTTTTTTCTGAATGGGGCAGAACAAGCACATTGGCAGTGCAGTGGATTGTACTCCATCCCTGGCCTTTCTATATATTTTTCTGCTGCCAAAGTTGCTACTCAGTGTGAAGTGGCTGACAATATGCATTTAAACAACTACTTCCCAGTTGGGTAACACCTTGTGGATAGAGCAGCACTTAAAAGGAAGCTACAGAAATGAATTCTCAGTAAGACTTACTTGATGCTGCATGGCTAACTGGCTGTTTTCAAAGTGTTGCAGTGACATGACCAGCCCTGGGTTAGCAAGACTGTTAGCCATGTGAACAAAAAGCTGAGCAAATTGCTTTGGACTGAAATGAAGTTACAAATCTGAGCCATGCATGTTGTTGCAATTGGGAGATGGGGATACACTAGTCATGGCCTGATGGCCTGCACATGAATAGGAGGGGGAAGGATAGATTAACTGAGAATCTTGCAGAAAGTGAAGTGTGAGGGGGGGGGGGGGGGGGAAGCGGGGGACACCAGCCCATAAGACAAAATCCCTGTGGTTACTGGAGTCAAAGGAGCACATTTTTAAGGTTAGAGTCAGGCTACAGGCAGACAGTACCAAGAGAAATCAGAACATAACAGGACCATAATATATGTAACAGTTTTCAGATGTTAAATAAATTAATTTGTTTATTCTGAATATTGGAGGGTTGAAAAACAAGACAGATGAGCTTCTTGTATGCCTATAAGATGTGAAAAATTCTAGAGTGGTAGATGTTCTTCATCTCTCTAAACATGATGTATCCACAGGGATGGAGAAGATAATATCAGGGATAGTAGACTTGGGTCATTGAGTTGTTACTACAGAATACTTCGCTGATTATTTCAACAGTCTACAGATCCCTCTAAGAAACTTTCAGGTATTTATAAGAAATCTAGATGCATTATTGAGCTACTTGTCAGACAAGTAAAGACAATTAATAGTTTGTGGAGATTTCAATGTAGGTTTCTTAAAAGATATGGACAGCAAAGGGGACTAGAATTATTATTTGGGTGTTTCAATCTAATTTCAGTAGTCAGTTTTCCAACTCACGCAGCAAGGTAGTAGGACAATGATTGACATTTTCATAGACAGTGCTCAGGCTGAAACAATTAATTTGTACCCAATTGCTAATGGACTATCTGATGAAAATGCAGAACTAAACCTGAGCCAGGTTCATACAAAGCAGTGAGGCTTATGAATGACAACAGGATTCAATGTTTTAAGAGTAAGTTAAAAGGGGTAGTATGGGATGATATATATATACAGGGTGATTCAAAAAGAATACCACAACTTTAAAAATGTGTATTTAATGAAAGAAGCATAATATAACCTTCTGTTATACATCATTACAAAGAGTATTTAAAAAGGTTTTTTTTTCACTCAAAAACAAATTCAGAGATGTTCAATATGGCCCCCTCCAGACACTCGAGCAATATCAACCCTATACTCCAACTCGTTCCACACTCTCTGTAGCATATCAGGCGTAACAGTTTAGATAGCTGCTGTTATTTCTCGTTTCAAATCATCAATGGTGGCTGGGAGAGGTGGCCAAAACACCATATCCTTAACATACCCCCATAAGAAAAAATCGCAGGGGGTAAGATCAGAGCTTCTTGGAGGCCAGTGATGAAGTGCTCTGTCACGGGCTGCCTGGCGGCCGATCCATCACCTCAGGTAGTTCAGGTTTCATAACTAACCTTTTTCATAGGGCTCTCCATACAGTTGATTGTGGAATTTGCAGCTCTCTGCTAGCTCTGCGAGTCGATTTTCCTGGGCTGCGAACAAATGCTTGCTGGATGCGTGCTACATTTTCATCACTCGTTCTTGGCCGTCCAGAACTTTTCCCTTTGCACAAACACCCATTCTCTGTAAATTGTTTATACCAATGTTTAATACACCACCTATCAGGAGGTTTAACACCATACTTCATTCGAAATGCACGCTGAACAACTGTTGTCAATTCACTTCTGCCGTACTCAATAACACAAAAAGCTTTCTGTTGAGTGGTCGCCATCTTAGCATCAACTGACGCTGACGCCTAGTCAACAGCGCCTCAAGCGAACAAATGTACAACTAAATGAAACTTTATAGCTCCCTTAATTCGCCGACAGATAGTGCTTAGCTCTGCCTTTTGTCATTGCAGAGTTTTAAGAGATGCTAATGTCAAATTAAATGTATTCCATCAATATTTGAAAATTGCTTTCCAAAAAATTGTTCAGAAGATCCGTAAAAATAACGAGTGCTGTGGATAACTAAGGGCATTAAAGTCTCACGTAAGAAGAAGAAAGAAATTTAATTAAGATCAGAGTAAGTCAGGATCCATCAGTACTTGCATACTACAAAAAATGCTGTAGTATTTTAAATAATGCAGATAATAAGGTGAAAACTGCATGGGATATTCTCAAATGGGAGACAAGACAGCCAGTCAGTGTACATGTTACCATAACAGTTAAGCTACCTGACAATGTTGTGATTGATAATTCACAAGTTGCAGGAACTTTTAACAATAATTTTCTAAATGTAGCAGCAAAAATATGATTAAATGGTTCACCCGAAGCAGGAAGAGAACATATTAAAAAGGTCATTCGACAAATCCTGAAATAACTAGAAATAGCACTAGAAATTAATAGAATTCTAACAATTCTAGAAAATCAAGAGCTCATGTGGTGTTGATGAATTTCAACAGAATTCTGAAAAGTTGTTTCATCATAATAAGTAATGTCTTTAGTGATTTAAGCAAAGCATTACTGCCACAGGGATTTTTTTCAGACAGGTTAAAATATGCAATTGATACACCTCTTCATAAGAAAGATGGCGAGACAGACATACACAATTATCATCCACTTTCCCTAATGATGGATTTTTCCAAAATATTCAGAAAAGAAATGTACTTGAAAGGAGTCCCACACTTAATCCATTATTTACCACTGACCTGAATTTGAGACCAAAATATTTTATTTATTCCTACATAAGCAATTGAACTTTTTGCTTAGATTATTGTACCTAAAGGCTGAACTGACTGCTGCAATGCCTGCAAATTGAAAAGAAATAATTTTTCTCTAATTAGCTTATTTTAGGAAAGAAATTAGTTTGCCTGTTTTTTATCTTTGTACTTGGCTGCACTCAATACCTGCTAGTAGTTTCTGTACAACAATGAATTGTGATTTAGTTGTCTTGGTGTGTTCGTTATGAATGTATCAATGTTCATATAACATTCAGTATATTTTAGATTTACTAAAGTAGGTGTAACATCAGTTTATTTTATACATGCAATAATGGGACAGTGGCATGTTATGTTATCACTCATTTGCAGATGTGCCTATTTGCATACATCACTACTTACATTGTTGAGACCTGTATTATATTTTCTCCACAGTAAAGTAGTACAATGAGATCTATTTCACATTTTATGATTCCAATCAGATAAAAACATACCACATGGTCTTACAATTGAAGACGTTCTAGCAGAAGTGGAGAGTTATGAAGTGAGTGATGATGATGCTGATGATTATCCCCACCCAATGTAGATGAAATAACAGCAGAAGAAGACAGTGAAGAAAATGCACTGAATGATGACTGTATTGTACAGTATGTAGCAGATTCGTTAGAACGTATAACCATAAGGGATGAAGCTAACATTAGTGATTTACCTCCAGAAGCTACGTGAAGAAAAGCACTAGTATACAGATTGGAAAACACAAAAAACACTGATGTAAGTGACTTAAATGTGAACTAGCATACACACACACCAATGAATTGGGTAAGAGCAATGAAAATTATGTTGTGTCCCATGTGTTTGATGAATTTTTTCCTGAGGAACTAATGAATACTATTATAGAACAAAGCAAAATCTATACTTGCCAACAGAACAACAAATTTTCTTCTAGCAAGTGAAGAGCCAAAATCCTGTAGAGATATTGCTTTTGAGTGGGTATCATAAGCTTCCTCATGGAAATACGTACTGGCAAAAGGTGTTGATCTACTGGACAAACCGATATTGCTTCACAGGATGAGGACAAGATCAAAGAAGTGGTGGTGGTTGTTATTCATCCAGATGATTGTTATCTGCATACTAAACACATGGTGTGCATATCAGATTGCTAACTCAGATGAGAAGCTCTCAATTGCAGATGTCCAAAGGAGAACAGTGATGTATCTTTCAAAGGAAACAGTATCTGCTCCAAAACACAGAGGACCATAAGGAAGATAATTGATGGGAGGACAGATGAGCAAATAAGTATCACAGAATCCAGAAAACCACATTATTGTGCCAAGTAAAGCACAGAAGAAATGTGCATAATGCCAGTGTACATGACTAGTGTTTTATTTCTTTTCATACTGAAGAGACACTGAATAATATTACACCAGTGTTTTTATTTTGTTCGTGATGTTTCTTATACTTTTCTGCATTGACATTGATATTGTCCATTTTGATAGCTAATTTTGCAAATGTCACAGACATGTGACAGTCTGTAATTACAGTTCTAATACACTGAATTTTTACAAAATAATTTGTTCTTTCATTTATCACTAAGGGCATCTCGCTAATGTCAAAAAAGGTTGAAAAAATAAAGTAATAAAGTTTTGGCAAGTAACGGACTGAGATGAAACAATTTGCTTAGCATATCACAGATTGGATTCCAGGAGGGTTGCTCGACTGAGAATTCTATTTATACATTCACTCTTCAAATAGTATAAACCTCGAATAACAAAGTATCGCCAGTTAGTATTTATTGTGATCTTTCCAAGGTGTTTGATTGTGTAGATTATGTTACTCTCATAGAAAAAAAATCAAGTTTTATGGAACAAACAGAATGCTAAAGGCTGTGCTGATTAATTCAGATGATGTTGTAAGGGTAGAAAATTTTAGGGACTGGGAAGGAATTACAAAGGGAGTCCACAGGGTTCAGTTTTGTGTCCATCCTATTCTAGGGTGACCACACATATTGTTTTTAATGGGACTGGCCTTTTTTTCGTTCTGCGTACTGTTATCCTGCAAAATATTCAACAGGACACCAAATGTACAATTTTTTTCGTAATCAGCAGTAACCTTAGTTTTTTGCTTCATTTTGTCTTTTTGGTTAATTTTTAACTCAGTTTAGTGTCACAGACATGGTTTTTCAACATTTTCTTAAGTCTTGCCTTGTATTGTACATAAAGATAGAATAAAGAAACATTATTTTGGTGGTGTGTAAACAGATTTTCTGTCATCTCGCTCAGCGCCAGTGATTCATGCGTGACCTTTGCAATTCGTATCAATTATTTGCTTCTGCAGAAATGATGGACAGATGTTACAAGTTTTTATTAAAGAATTTTATAGGGCTATCAATGTTGAATTGCATTTGTAATTACAAATGAGCTATTTACTGTTAGATGACATAAATTTGCTGTAGGTGCAACCAACACAATGTCTTTGGATCATTACAGACAACAATAAGAAGTAGGTGGCAGTATCAACACTGGGTTCAGCAAGTTTGCTTCAGTGTACTCCATTAGCTGTTGTTTACTGTTTGTGGAACTAACACATGCCCATTAATATGGGGAAAAGAAAGTATTCATTCTCGAAAACCATGAAAGAAGGATTCCTTTTCTTGTGTAATTCAGTTTTTTTCCATTGAATACAGAGGCTGTGCCAATATAATGCTGCACATAAAAAAGGACCTGTTGGCAGTTTCTCTGAGAACTTCTAACAACATAACTTCCTTTGTGAGTACAAATAAACTACAAACAGAGGAAGATAAATGTAACACTGCAGAAGAAGAGCTGTTTGCATTCCATACCACAAAACACAATTGTTCTTTCCATTCAATGAACTACAAGGCTCTTCTCATCAGAGACATATTTGGGAAGAAATTCACATGTTCTAGGACAAAATGCAAGTCCATTTCGTGAACATTTTGTCAATTTGTGCAATGAACTAATTTCAGTCAGAACTTAATGATACTTAGTATGTGTCTACGATGGTTGATGCATCAAACAACAGCAGCTTAAAGCCAGTGCCAATTCTAGCTAGGTATTTCATTCCTAGTAAAGGTGTACAGTGCGAAGTAATCTGTATTTAGAACACTGGTGGAGAAACAGCAAAATTATTAACTATCTACATTCTGGATGTTTTAAGAAAGCAAAATATAGTTGACAAGATACACAATGTTTATATTACAAACCGAACAGTGCTCTCAAGACGAATATTCAAGGTAACAGTTGTGCAGCCCACGTGGTTCACAGTGAAGTTCAGACAAGTGCAGGCATTCTTCCCATTGACATAAGAAAATAGTGAATAAAATCTTTCAATTTTTTCATATTTACACTGTGCATGTGGGGGGCCTGAAATCATTTGATGATTTTATTGATACTGAATACAAGCAAGTTCTAGTTAACACTAAACTTGATGATTGTCATTGTTGTCTAGAGTTACAGGAGTTATTGATGTGTATGGATCTTTGAAATCTTAATTTCTGTCCCAGCATAGGGTCCTACATAACTGAAACAGTATTTTGAGAACTTACAGTCTTTCCTTTGGCTTCAGTTCACACAAAGCCAACTGAAAATGTTTTCAAATTCATTCTAAAAGTTTGAAAGAACCACAGTTTCAGTCACAGAATCATCCGAGGGCTTAGAGCTATGTAAAGAAAAAATCAGTAACAGAAAATTTAATGAATTTCAAACTTTAGTTATTTCTCCAATTTGAAGTAGCTTGGAAAAGGAAGATATTTTCACTCAGTCAAAATATGAAATGATTACCAATTTATTTCATGACACTTTTGTGACTTATTTAGAAAAGTGGACTTCTCCATTTCAACCTCGGAAAACATTTCATGGTAGAACACTGTAAAATTCTGTTTCTTAGGCTGAAATTTTAAGTTGACTGTAGATTCAGGTGCAAAATTTCAAATAGATGAAGATGTATTATTTGATGAGATAGTATGTATTAACAACATTGTATTCAAGGAACTCAAGGAATGGTAGAAAGCAAATTTGGAAACAGATGAGAGCTGGTTTGATGTATTCCATACACTTAAAAGGATAGGTACCTCACTTAAAAATATAGAGATGCTTGTGAGTTTTTCTCTTGCTGTACTAGGAACAAATGCTATTGTGGGAACGGTGTTTTCAAATTGTTTTACCACTGAAAGTATTGAAGCAATTGTAACAAATAAGATGCATTATTAAGACCTTACCTGCCAGGAGTTCTACAACATGCTATTCATCAATTCAAAGCTTTTGAAAGATATTAGGTCATCTGATAAGTACTAAGTTAGTAGCAGTGTTCCTGATACAGTAGCTAAACGGTCTACAGATTTTTGATGTCTACATTAGTATTCATTTGTTAGAAATCATTTTACCAATTTCTCAGTTTTTTGAATTATAACCAGTCTTGGAAAAACAATGAATTATCATGTGATATAGTGCCATTACAAGCATATTTTGAAGTGTCTTGTTAAAATACATGCCTTTTTATTTGTAGAAACTTAAGTTTTTATTTACTTTAGTGGAGTGATGGAGTCATATATGCAGAATATTTTCTTTTTTCTAGTGGCCTGTTTTGTCACATTTTTTTATCCCAATGATTTGCAAATGTCTCGTTTTTTCACATAGAAAATCTGGTCACCCTATCCTATTCCCCATAATATGAAAATGACCTTCCACTTAACATTCAGCAACTAAAATTGTTACTTTTTGTAGATGATACTAGTGTTGTAATAAACCCTATAAGAGAGAAAGGATTATAAAGTGGTTCTCAGAAAATGGACTGTCCCTAAATTTAGCAAAAAAAAAAAAAAAAAAAAATTGCACACGATATGCAGTTCTGTTCAAATGCAAGCAGTAAGAATAATATGTGGTGTTCACCCATGGGTGTCATGTAGGTATCTCTCCAAGGAGCTACACATTTTAACTCTGCCATTACAATACATATATTCTGATAATGAAATTCATCATAAATGATCCATCATAATTTGAGAAGAACTGTGATTTGCATACTTACAACACTAGAGGGAAAAATGACCTGTATCACCCATTGTTAAAGTTGCCTGTGGTTCAGGAAGGAGTTCAATATGCAGCAACAAAAATTTTTGATCATTTGCCCAGTAACATAAAAGGTCTGAGAGGTAGCAAAGCAATTTTTAAATCAAACTGAAAATCATTCCTCCTGGGCAACTCCTTCTATTCCATTGACAGATTTCTACTTAAATAAATGTAAAAAAAGCTTGTTTTTAAGTGTACTTGTATCTCTTGGACTAAAATAATAATATGTACATTAATGTTAACACAAATAACGTACACATATCCTGTACTCATTCCACATCATTTCAATAAAAGTATCATTCAGATGATCTATAAGACATGTAAGTAACTAAATAACTAATGAACAAGATTTTAGTCAGTGTCTAAGGAAGGGTGAGGGAGAAGTGCCACTACACAGTCAGTAAACGTGCAGTGCTGCAATAGTTTAATTACTGATCTACTGAAGAAGAGCCTTACAGCCATTCTGGTAATGGAGGAAAAGTCACCATATAATAACAGAGAACAAAAGAGTATGATAGTGATAGTTTTTGCATTTAAGTGCTACCAATTCTGCTAAAATACGGGAAGCAATTATGAGGATGTTCAGTACCCATAGGAGGTCACCTATGTCTGCCATAAGTAACCAACACAGTCTGTGACAACTTCCAGAGACACTGTTAGGGCAATGGCAAAGCCTTATGCTAGTGTTACTGCTACTGCTATCCAGCACTCCATTTTCAGGCCACAAGTGGCCCATCGTGACCATCCAACCATTGTGTCATCCTCGGCTAAGGATATGGATAGGAGGGGCGTGTGGTCAGCACACAGCTCTCCTGGTTGTTATGATGGTTTTCTCTGACCAGAGCTGCTACTATTCAATTGGCACCATGAGGCTGAGTGCACCCCGAAAAATGGCAACAGTGCGTGGCAGCCTGGAAGGTCACCCATCTAAGTGCCAGCCATGCCCGACAGTGCTTAACTTTGGTAATATGATGGGAACCGGTGTATCCACTGTGGCAAGCCTGTTGCCTTCAGCTGTCCAAGATCTAGCTTATTTTGAGCAAAGAGGGTGCAGAGATGGGCAGTTTGGAATATATAACAACAAAGAAGATTGCAAATGCCCGTTCTCCACGTAGAAGCTAGACCTCCTGTAGTAGTAGCCCTAGACACTGGCCCTGGTAACCACTAGGTGCACTATACAGTATCTTGTTATGGTATTTTAATAGCTAGGGAATGTAAATCCTCCTTACTTTATTTAAAAAACCCGGTAGACGATGCCCAGCTCTTTGTCATATGCAGTCTTAATTTGCACTCTTACCACGGAAAGCCTGCACTTCTTGAAGCAGCTGCCACAGAGTTGCTCTTACAAGCTACTTAGGGCTCTTACAAGTTACTTACAAAGGAGCTTAGAATGTGTGATGAACTGTTGATTAACTTGGATTTCTGAAACAAAGAAGGCTGACAGTTGCTTTTAGTGCCTGTTATGGATGTAAAACTGTTGATGATCTGATACAACTGGAGATGGGTTTGTTACCAAGACAAGCCTGGTAGGAGTTTCTCCAACTAATCTCTGTATATGGTAGCATATCTTTGATGGACAATGAGCTCTCCATGTCTTTCCATGTCATAGCACTGTGGTCCAGTGCAGTAGGTGGTGATTTCATTCCTCAGCAACACAGCATTCAGCTTGTGGACAAATATTTTCAACAAGAAACAATTCAGTGAATGCTGCAATTTTGAATCCTACAGATCATGTGTGGGCTGCTATGATAGAGAGTGTCCCCATACACGTCATGTTGACAGCATCAAAATGAGAAGAATGGTATTAACTTGCCATGGAGCTCATAAACACCATTATTAACAGCAGAATTGAATGTGCTTTATTACTGTTTGTTATAACTACTCTCCATGGCAGTGGAACTTATATTATATCAAAGTGACATTTCCACTGTGGACATTTGAAAGTTCTTTGTTCAGCTCTGGACTTCCATGTTTCATTCATTATGTGTCTTACATTCTAGACTTTGACAAAATTTGACACACAGTATTTTAGTTTCCCTTTATGTTTCCGACTTTTCCTTGATTTGTGAAAAACACAGTGTAGCTGTACAGCAGATTGTGGTGTCAGTTTACATGAAACTTGCTACCCCGTCTTAATGTGTCAGGAAAGGGAACAATTCTGGGAGAATGTGCAGATCAAAATGTAAACCTAGAACTGAAAAGGATAAGTGCCACACAGTCACTGACCTCCTTCGGCTGCGGTCATCGTCTTCTCGTCGCTCGACGCGTGAGAGGCGCTGTTTCACTTTGCTCTGGTGGCTCTTGTACTCTGCCATCAGGCGTGCGAACCGCGTCTGCAGTATCTCTAGAGTGTTCTCTGCAAAGATACCAGACACACATTTGTTAGAAACCTGACCAGTCATCTCATAAGACTTAAAAAATAATAAATTAAATATGATATTCCCACTACAGCTTCATGGAGCAGCAGCACACAAACATTGTATGAGGTCTGCTGGACCTGACATGGATAAAAATGAGAACAGAAAGTGCAGGCTGGATAAAGTTGTGTGTTCAAGGAAAATCTCATACATAGGTGAGAATTTCTAAATATACCATTTCTGTGTGAATTATGTGTGCAATATAAAGTGTAAATAAGAATGTAACCATATAATAACGAATAACGATGTATGTGTGACAAGTGAGTTCAGAGACAACTGGACTGATGTGGTCATATGGCTCATTCTCTGAATGTAGGCTACAGAAACAGTTGACCAGAATACGCATTGGTCTCTGCTAAGAGGAAAATAAAGCTTGATGTTGGATCTCGTATGATACCATACCAGGAATTGCTGTCCATTAATGGATGAAATGATTTGAAAAAGTGGAAAAGTTCACATAGATGCAGATACACTGATACACCATGTAGTAGCACTGGTTCTGGAAACTTTACAACATAGGCAGCATGCTTGCCAGAACACTTATTAAAGTGATACACCGAGAGATAGATAGCAGGTAGAAGAAGTCTGTGTAGTGTATGGAGTGGCTGTGTCTGCTCTGAATCATACACTAGTCAAAAACTTCTTTAGTGGTTCAGAGATATGAAAACTAGTGTGTAATTGGAATTTAACGCAGGACTTCTGCATTAGAGTATGACATGCTGACTACTCATGGAACAACTTTAGAATTTGGGTGCAAATGGATTGTTGTGGTCTTCAGTCTGAAAATTGGTTTGGTGCAACTTTTCACATGAGTCCATCCTGAACCAGTCTCATCATCTCTGCATAACTTTTGCAACCTAGATGCATTGGAATCTGCTTATTGCTTTCAAGGTTTGCCCCCAACTCCTCACCCACCCCCTCCCATCTCCACACATAAGCACACTTTCTTCCATTATCATTCCCTGTGCTGTAAGGTATGTCCTATCAACCAAGTCCTCCTTTCCATCAAGCTGTGCAATGAAAATCATTTCTTAATGACTTGATTCAGCACCTCTTCATTGGTTATCCAGTCTACCCACTTAATCTCCAGAATTCTTCTGTAGCATCACATTTCAGAAACATGTATTCTTTACTTGACTGTACTGCATATTGTTCAAGTTTCATTTCAATATAAGGAAACACTCCAGACCAGCATTTTTAGAAGAGACTCCCTAAGACTTCAATTTATATTTTGTGTTGATGTATTTCACTTTTTTTAGGGGAGCTTTTCTTTCTGTTGCCATCTTGGTTTCATATCTTCTTTAGTTCTGTCAGTGTCAGTTATTTTGTTGCTCATATATGTAGAGGGTGTTGTGGGTACAGATGTTTTAGTAATTGGTACCTTAATATCTGTCCACTACAATGTGTTAGCTGCTTTTTCTCTGAGTCCAACAGTCTTCCTGCAAACACATCAAATAATTTGTATGTGTTCATTTCTGAATTGTTTTAACTGCACTGTGAAGTGGACTATGCCTGTCAGTATAGACTTCCTCTTTTGTGTCCACTCTTAAATACCTGATCTGCTGCCCAGGGGAGATACTAACTTGGAGGTACTAACCAACCTGAAAATACTAATCAGAACAACCATAATTATTAATATGCAAATCAAGTAAATACTGATGTAATGTTATCTTTTGCTCATCAGTATAGATATCTATGCTTATACTTCCAACAACCTGTATATAAAGGGTGAATCAACTAAAAACTTGAACCAGAAATATTGCAAAAATGGAAAGTGTGATTGATGTGTGGTTTTCACAAAATGCACTGGTAGTTAGAGGCTTACATTGTTAGCCAATAAACGGATTATAATAATACTCAGAAAGTGTATTTTTGTGCAAACAAACACTTTTTAAAATGGAACAATGCCTATTGACATTAACTAACTAAAAATAGAGTAAACTAGAATGTCAGTGGTGTTTGTTGCAGAACTCTAGTGTGAGTCATTTACAAGAAATGGTATTCTGAAAAGTTTACACACCAATGTTTGCTTACAGTGTGTTTGTGTGTTCCTTGAGCACACTGCAACTTGCTAGTCAGTTAGTGTGTGACAGTCCAAGTAGTAGATCATGAGTGGACGATGTTCATGTTTGTACGGTGTATGCGGCAATATATCTCAATAGCCATCAACCATCCCAGCAGCTATTTATTGAATTCTTCAATTAATTATGTGAACGTGGTTGTACAACACCTAGACAACATAACAGATGGAAACAAGTGAGAATGGCAGAGGGAGGGAAGTTAATGTTCTTGTTGCTGTTGCAGTTGATCCCCACTTTCGCTCTCAAGCAATCACACAAGGAAGTGGCTTTAGTGAGGCAAGTGTCCTACACATTCTCCATTGACATAGGTTCGATCCCTATCACATCTCTTTCTGTCCAGAGCTGCATGGAAATGATTATGAGAATCATGATAACTTCTGTATGTGGGCATTAGCCAGGATACTCCAGACCTGTATCTTGTTTAGGGATGAAACTACATTTACCAATTATTGCCAGGTATACTGCCAAAATATGCACTATTGGTCTGTTGACAATCCCCATTGGTTTCGACATGTGGAATGTCAGTGTCCATGGAGTGTAAATGTGTGATGTGGATAGTTAGCCAACAGGTCATAGGCCAGTGTTTCAAACATGGAACACTGAACATGCACAAGTATCGCAGCCTCCTGAAAGACCCTCTTCCAAGGATGCTAGATGTTCCTCTGCAGATTAGGAAGAACATGTGATACCAACATTATGGTTGTCAAGCCCATTGTGCATGAAGTACTACAGCATATATTTGCACATTATTTCCAAATCATTGGATTGGACACAGAGGATCTGTACCTTGATCAGCCCACTCCCAAAGATTTGATGCCTACAGATTTTTCTCAGTGGGGAAAGCTGAAAATGCTATCCACAGGGATGTACCAACTACACCTGATGACACGGAGCGAAGTATTACTGCAGTTCACTAGGAAATCTCCACTGAAATGCTGGCACATGTGCAACAGTCGTTCCATGCCACCCAGGGACTGGGTATTGCCACTGCCAGTGGTAATTTTGAACACATCCTGTGATGATCAGCTGTCTTGTTGCTGGTCAGAAGCCACATAACTAGTGTATGCACTTGTGCTGTTATTTAGTGTGCACTACCATTGTATAAATGTTGGTGTGGGAATATTTCAAAATGTAATATCTCTTAAACAATTCGCACTAGAATCCTGTAACAAACACCACTGACATTCTAATTTACCCTACTTTTAGTTTGTTAATGTTAATAGGCATGTTCCATTTAAAAACTGTATGTTGGCACAGAAAATACACTTTGTAAGTATTATTATGATCTGTATATTGACTAACAATATGAACCCCTGACTACCAATGCATTCTGTGAAAATCACACATCAATAGTAATTTCCATTTCCGCAATATTTGCGGTGCAAGTTTTAGGAGCTTCATCCTTTACACTCTCATTTTCTAATCTTATTCTTTTATTATTATCTGATTTAATTCGACCAAGGGAGATATTTCACTGATTCTGCGTATCACGTATCAGACAGTTGTTGATAGGTACGTGGAGGTATGAGACATGAAATGTCTATGCACAAGTCATGTAATTTTCATAAATAACGGGACGCTGATTCGCGAATGCAAGGATGGTACCCAATAGGGACTCATATGGGTTTCATAGGATTTATATCAGGCGAATTTGATCATCGACAGATCAACATGAGTTCACTTTAATGCTCCTGGAACCACTTTGGCATGGCTCTGGCTCCGAGACACGGACAATTATACTTTTGAAGAATGACATTGTCATCGGAGAAGACATCAAGCATGAAAGGACGCAGATGGTTCACAGCTGTCAGCGTGTCTTCGATGTTACCCGAGGTCCTATGCAAGCACAGGAGAATGTCTCCAATAGCATATACTGTTCCCACCAGCCTGCATCCACGGCACGCTACACGTTTCCATCCACTATTCACCTCGATGACGGCGTTTGTGGAGACGACCAGCGGCCTAGAGTAGCAAAAATGTGACTCACTCGAATAGCTGACAACTTTCCATCAATCGAAGGTCGAATCTGGATGGTTGTATGCCCACTGTACTCATAACTGTCGATGTCGGGTCAACTTATGAACACGTACGGGTGATCTGCATCGGAAGTCCATGTTGAACAATGTACAATGAACGGTGTGCTCCAAAACACTTGTGCATGAACCAACGTTGTGCTCTTTCGACTGAGATGCCCAGATCAACATCTGTCCTAGTTTACAGAGCAGACAAGCCTCTAAACTCCACTTCCGTGAGAAGTCGTGGACGCCCAACCATGTAGCCACAAAAATCTTTGGTCATTTGCCAAATAGTATTAAAAGTCTGACAGATACCCAACCAACATTTAAAAGCAAATTAAAAGAATTTCTGAGTGACAACTCCTTCTACTCAATAGATGAATTCTTAGATATGAAGTAGTAAATCTAAAAAAAAAAAAAAAAAAAAAAAAAAAAAAAAAAAAAAAAAAAAAGAATTATTAATTACTTTGTGTAAAGAAAACGTATGTTAAGGTGACACGTTCCACATCATCACGAAATATCGTATTCATGATCTATGGAACAAGGATTAATGTATGTACGCATGCATCTATTGGTAGTTTAACTGTCTTCCTACCTCCTTCTGCATGTGCTTACCCCAGTAGTACATGAACATTCGACAGCTTCGCCATTATCGAGATACTCGTTCACAGCCTTTGCGTAATAATAATCTGCCCTTTGTCAGAGTCTCTTATCTCAATGGATTTCCCAGTTTGCAACCAATATCTTCGCTAGGGTGATCCCCCGCCCGTATCTGCTCCTGTTACACACTTTTGTCACCGTGTCATGAGCCGGCAACCCCACCACGAGGCATCCAACGATGCGGTGGGCAGTGGTCATAATGTTTTGGCGTGTCAGTGTTTACCACTATTTGTTCATTTCGAATAGTCAGTGCTAAATGGTAAAAACTGACGTCGGAGAATAATTTTCATGTTAATTTGTCCGTTTTCAAGTGCAACAGCAGATAAATGCAGATTATGTAGTCACAGGCAGCAGATTAGCTACTTTCTATTTTTATTTTATACTATGAGTGACTTGCTATTAATTTTTGAATTTATTACTGTTACCACAATTTCCTTCCTCTGTTGCTGTTTCGTAGAAATGGCAGGCAAATCTTTAAACTTTTAAAGCAAATGAAGCATTATACTTCATTGCTACGTCGCTTTGTAAACATATTTCCAGGCTAGAGTTAGTGCCACTCTCCAGTACAACGGATATCCGCCGACGACAGCGAGAAACTACCGTATAGGCCAAGTGGGACGACAACGAAAGTACACGTACACCTTAAGCCACGACACACGGCAACTGGGACATTACTGTCTCCGCAGTGTTGCACCAATTCTTATGCAATACGTTTGTTGCTTGTTTCTGTCGGCATTGTTACTAAGATAGCACTGATCGCTTTTCCCATTTGCTATAATAATGCAATATATCAAACCAATGCAAATTTTACGAACAAAATTACTCCCTTTTTTTTTTTTTAAAAAAAGAAAAGGTTTATTTAAAAACAAAAATTTTAGCATTGCTGCTATGGATAATTGGTATTTAAGGTTTTTAAATCGTTATTAGTAAAAAATAAAAAAACGCCTGTTACAAGCAACACCTGTTGAAGCTTGTGTGGAATATGGGATGCAAATAAACACAGCAAAAACAAAGAGAATGGTCATCAGTACAAGACGCAGACTGTCCAATATTAAAATAGGACAATCTACCATTATCCAAGTAAGTGCTTTTAAATATCTTGGAAGCACAATAACTGAAGACTTGAGATGTCACCAGGTGAGGAAAACTCGAATTGCCATAGCAAAGGAGGCATTCAACAGAAACAGGAGACTCTTATGTGACAAATTAGATAAAGGACTAAGGAAAAGGCTTGGCAAAAGTTTTGTCTGGAGTGTGGCACTATATGGGGCAGAAGCATGGACCCTGAGACGAGAGGATGAAAAAAGGTTGGAAGCATTTGAGATGTGGAGGAGAATGGAGAGAATAAGCTGGATGGAAAGAGTGAGTAATGAAAGAGTATTTGAAAGGGTTGGTGAGAGAAGATGTCTGCTGAAGGTTGTAAGAGAAAGGTAAAAGAACTGGTTGGGACATTCATTGAGAAGGGAGTGCTTCCTAGCAGATGCTTTGCAAGGACTGGTTTGTGGGAGAAGACTGAGACGAAGAAAGAGATTCAAGATAATAGAAGACATAAAGGGAAGAGAAAATTATGCAGACCTGAAGAGGATGGCAAAAGACCGGACATCCTGGAGAACTACCATGTGAAAACCTGCCTTTTTGCAGAACACTGAAGATGATGACAACAGAGACCAAACAAATACCAAAGAAACTGGTTACTTAGAACTAAAATACTGGTATCGGTTTTAACCGCTCGGACTTTCCCATTTCTAGTGAGACTGATCGCATACGTAAAGAAAGTGATGGCTATGAGGTAACGCCCAATTGGTATGCAACACACCCAACGTACAGGTAACGCGGGTACGGCCTTCAATGACCAAAGCTACTAGGAAAACTACTGTAGTCTACGCTTACTTATGGTATTCTATGAGAGTTTTACAGCTCTGCAGCGTACACTCTACTGCTGAGTAAAATAAGTCATTCCGGATGTGCCATTTCTCTGGCGCGTTGCGTATCCGGCACTATCGATAGCGACTTGTATTTCTGTTTCCGTCTGGTTCGGCCTGCGCAGGCGCTGAGGCGGCTGCTGCCCTCTGGAGCGTTTTTCGCGGAGGGCCGCGCGCGCTCGGCTCGGCAGTTGGATTCGCACCGAGCTGGTGGTATTTTGCCTTCCGCCCCGGCACGGAGGTGTGGTCTCGTTGTTGGCGGGCCTCGTTGATTTGGGCGTTGGGTAGTGTGGCGTGTTGATGATGTGGTGTAGTGGACAACTGATGGATTCCCGCACGAGATCGCTCGAGGTTCTCAGCCTCTGAAAAGGGTGCCACGATATCGCTTGGGTTTCCGCACCCAGAAGTTGTAAGGACTGCAGGGCAGGTTTTCTGTGTGTTTGCTCTGTCCGGTCTGCGTGGCGGGGTTCGTTTCACCTTGCTTCACCTTACTTCAGCTGTTGTTTATATTTTCTGCGTGGCTCCGTTTTAGCCGGAGTCTGGGTGTCGAGTTTTCTGCTGGTGTGTACCCGGTCGTCGCCCCTGTTTTCCCGCCCGGGGGGCAGCCGTATCTGTTGGTGGGAATTATTTAGCAGTGTGTGTTCTGCGTGGACCCGGTGTGCTCACGCGCCCCGATTCTGAGTTGAAATTACTGTAGTCAGGCTGGCTCGGTTGCTGGAGTGGGTGTTTTTGTTTTTCTGGCTTGCTGGGGACTGCGCGCACGCCTGTTCCGTTTGTGATGTGGCAGCAGTCTAATATTTTTATGTGTGCTTGTTAAGTTGCTAGCAATTGCTTTTAGCCTTGTGCTTACCTATTTTTATTTAAATTGCTGGGCATTGTCGTTTGTCTGTTCTTTTACCATTTATTTATTTGTAGTATCAATCAAGCCTAAGACGATGTCCAAGATGCTAGCAATTGATTTTAGCCTCATGTGCCTATTTAAATTCTTGGGCATTGGCATTTGCTTGTTCTTTTACTCTTATTTATTTGTTGTGCCAGTTAGCCCTAAGTTGTCAGACCTTGGTATCTGTCAACCTTATTTTAGCTACTAGCGCTCAGGTGCAATATTGCCGGGCCTATACCGGATTTGTCATTAATTGAGAGCTTTTTATACTGTATTTTTAGTAGTAGGTTTGGCAAGTGCACTTGCGTATGGTATTTATTGTGTCCCCCCCCCCCCCCCTTCTTCCTCCCTCGTGTAAAGTGATTTTGGCAAGATTGCTAGGTGGCCTGTGTTTTTAACCTATGTAAGTGTGCCCGCTGCTGTAGTCATAACATATTTTGACCGGCAAGCGGTCCATGTTGGCGAAAGTTTGAATGTGTTTTGCGCTGTTGATGTTGGCCTTTGCCGTACATATATTTAGTCACGTACGTGTTGTTGTGTTAAGGATTTTAGGGCATTTTTTAACTGAGATACCTGTTGAAAATCTTATCACTCTTTTAAAGAAGGTATAGAAAGGAGTAACTTCAACTGAAAATTTAATTGTAAATTATACATTTGTGCTTCTCATTTAAAAATTTAACTGTATTAGGTGAAAGTATGTAGTTCAATGCACAATGATTATTTGTTAATGTATCAAATTGTAAACAGTTTTGAAGTTTCTCTGTTTACCTGTGGTATATACATTTTTATTACCTCATATTGTAAGCAGCTTGATTTGTTTGTGTCACTGTAATTTGTAAGCCACAGTGTAATTTATTACAATTACTCAATTGTTTTGGAGAAATAAACCTTGAATTGTATGTACCCTTTTCATTAACCGAATCCCAACCAAATCGTCCGCTCACCGGATACGCGTCGACTCTGGTGTGGGGAGACCTAGCTTTTAGTGACTTAGACTAGAGTTAGCTGTAGTAGAGTAGAGAAGAATGCAGCAGAGAAGCGGACGTACCGAGGCGGTCGACCTTGTCGGCGAGCGACTCGCGCTCGGCCTGGGCGCGGTGGAAGGCCTCCTCGTCGAGCAGGCCGTCCTTGCGCAGAAGCTGGCAGCCGCGCTCGGTGAGGGAGCGGCGCGCGTCCGGGTAGTCGGCGAGCGCCTCCCACAGGTCGCGCTTGGCCAGGCAGAAGAGGTCCGAGTAGCCGAGCGAGCGCACGTTGGCCGTGCGCCGGTTGCCGGTGCGGTTGCCCGCGATGTCGAGCACGCTCACCTCGCCGAAGACGGAGCCGGCGCTGAGCGTGGCCAGCACGGTGTGCCCGTCGTCCGCCACGACGCTCAGCCGGCCGCGCTTCACGATGTACATCTCGCGGCCCACGTCGCCCACGCGGCAGATGTAGTCGCCGGGGCTGAACACCTGCGCAAGCGACCGGTCGCTCAACCCGCTGCCCTGTCGACATCTCGCGGTGTCTCTACACTTGGCAACCACCTGCTGTTGGTTTATCTGGCGAGCTCGATGGACCATTCGTGTGATCGCGAGGAATGTGGCCGTCATAATGCTAGGGAGATACTCGCCGTGTCGCTTTTTCACCGATAGGCTTGCAAAGGGGTCCCGAGCTTGTTGCTAGCAAGTATACACTCACCTTTACTGAGCGAGCAAAAAAAGAGTGCCAGCAAGGCACTTAGGGCCAAGTGCGTCGTTTAATGAACAAAGTAAGAGCATATGTACCATCAGACCAACTGTGTGATTGGATTGAAGAGTTCCTAGATAACAGAACGCAGCATGTCATTCTCAATGGAGAGAAGTCTTCCGAAGTAAGAGTGATTTCAGGTGTGCCGCAGGGGAGTGTCGTAGGACCGTTGCTATTCACAATGTACATAAATGACCTTGTGGATGACATCGGAAGTTCACTGAGGCTTTTTGCAGATGATGCTGTGGTATATCGAGAGGTTGTAACAATGGAAAATTGTACTGAAATGCAGGAGGATCTGCAGTGAACTGACGCATGGTGCAGCGAATGGCAATTGAATCTCAATGAAGACAAGTGTAATGTGCTGCGAATAAATAGAAAGAAACACAATATAGCAGGTCAGCAACTGGAAGCAGTTAATTCCATAAATTATCTGGGAGTACGCATTAGGAGTGATTTAAAATGGAATGATCATATAAAGTTGATCGTCGGTAAAGCAGATGCCAGACAGATTCATTGGAAGAATCCTAAGGAAATGCAATCCGAAAACAAAGGAAGTAGGATACAGTATGCTTGTTCGCCCACTGCTTGAATACTGCTCAGCAGTGTGGGATCCGTACCAGATAGGGTTGATAGAAGAGATAGAGAGGATCCAGCGGAGATCATTTAGTAATCGCGAAAGCGTTACGGAGATGATAGATAAACTCCAGTGGAAGACTTTGCAGGAGAGACGCTCAGTAGCTCGGTACAGGCTTTTGTCAAAGTTTCGAGAACATACCTTCACCGAAGAGTCAAGCAGTATATTGCTCCCTCCTACGTATATCTCGCGAAGAGACCACGAGGATAAAATCAGAGAGATTAGAGCCCACACAGAGGCATACCGACAATCCTTCTTTCCACGAACAATACGAGACTGGAATAGAAGGGAGAACCGATGGAGGTACTCAAGGTACCCTCCGCCACCTACAGTCAGGTGGCTTGTGGAGTATGGATGTAGATGTAGATGCGTCTGTTCACTGTCCCCAGTGTTGCAGACTTAGATGGAGAACGAAACCTGTGTGTGTGTGTGTGTGTGTGTGTCGTCAAAGCCAAGAGTGTTGAGGAGCTCCCCAGAATGGTGATGAATTCCGGTAACACCGCTAGCATCTGATACCGAGTCGTTATATGTAAAGTGCAGCTACTCTCAGAGATCCAGTGTGGGCTACAATTATCATATGCCCGCGAAACTTGGTAGATATTCCAGTGCGCTAATGCGAAACCAATTGACGCTGGAAAAAAAATTAGTTCCAATTTTGGCCACCAGGTGCAAATGTGGTGCTGTACAGCACCTTATTGACATCTCTGGTGCCTGTATTGGACAAACTGCGTAAGTGGCAGTTAATAATAAAACTAGCGTTATGTCTTTCTCACTTGCTTGACCTTTCCTGCCCACATCCTGTTCCTAATCCATTACATATGGAAATATTTCTTTACGTCTTTCTTTCATTCACAGCTCCAGATTTCCACCTGGTGGTCATAATTGGAACTATTTTTTTCCAACGACAATCGATTTCGCATTAATGCAGTAGCATATCTACCAATTTTCGCTGAAATATGGTAATAGCAGCCGACAATGGATCTCTGTGAGTAGCTGTGCTTTAATTATAACCACCCAGTACAATGTTATTGATCTACTAGTTTGTTCTCGAACCCAACGTTGATTAAAAGGGAATGTGTGTAACAATGCTTATATGACATATTCCGTAAAACAAACGATAAAAAAGCTATAAAATCATTTATTACAAATCGTTAAGGAAAACGCGTAAATTATTATGAACTATGTATATTATATTCCATAAAGCAAATTCTGGACACGTTTACTGACATGTATTGGAAACGTAAATGTAACAGGTAGTTTGGTATGTTGACATGTTTTATTAAGGACAATAAATTTCACAAATTATTTGCATAGTAAAACTGTGTATCGTCAAGGAACAGACATTGTCGTTATCAAACTGATTCTCACTGAACTTTGCAAAAGACGATTTTTAGAGAAAATCTGATTGTCTGGACATTTTTCAGTAATTGTAATACTTTGGCATGTTTTGTAAGACAAAATTGTATTTTTTCTCATATTCTGAGTCGTTAGGAATTTGTAAATGTAAGGGTCTATTATGGCTACAACATTAATCAAAATATGGTTAGTAAAAATGGAAGTTCGTAGAAGTAGTATTATGTAAAATGCCTACAAATGATAACGAAGTCGTAAAGTATTTTAATGTATTCATTCCTGTTACTAATTTTTTTTACTGTCAGTTGTCGTATAACG
Organism: Schistocerca cancellata; assembly: GCF_023864275.1. NCBI lineage: Eukaryota > Metazoa > Arthropoda > Insecta > Orthoptera > Acrididae > Schistocerca > Schistocerca cancellata. Next base: position 734,133,311 of record NC_064626.1, read on the forward strand.
TGAGTAGTAGTCACTCGAACTTGAGGAAATGAGTACAGTAAAAATTGAGTACAGGAAACTGTACGTACTAATAATGAATTAAAAAACAGTGCACTACTCAGTGGAATCGACATCCTTCCGTGATACGGGGAGGTGGGCCTTCCCCACATCGAATCCGCATCGCGGATTAACGACGAGGACTGGAGAGCCGGCCAGCCTCGGGTTTCCCATATTCATCTAGATAAATACCGCACTGCAATCCACGTCCTGCCTCAGATAAACGCTACGCAAACTTTTAGAGAACTTTGTCACACCTCAACGGACATTTACCCTCGGCGGAGACGGGTGGGGGTACTTAGATTCCGTCCCCATCCTAGGGGGAGTGGAGTGTGAGTATGTGTGGAGCGGGGGGGGGGGGGGGGGAGGAGCGAAGGAGGAAAACAAGTCACGGTGGAACCTACAGCTCCATTTGAAAAGGAAAACCTTGTCCTAAAATTATTATTTGAAACAATCGAAAACTCATTCTAAAGAGCTAAAGATGTAATAAGATTATAAGATTCAAGATCGGCAGCTTTATTTACAAACAAAAAATTGTAGATAATCTTTCTTAGAGTTCGTATTATTTTATTTTTTGACTTATACTGTCTTTAACTATTGGCAGTCTCCATACACTAGCACTGCGACCCAAGAAATGCATTTGTCAGATTCTGTTGAACTAGTTTTATTGATATTATGAGCAAAGGCTAGTCAGCTGTGGAGACGAAAACCAGTCAGGCAAGGAATTCACGCAGAACCATTCGCAGGAATCAATCGTCGAACAGATGAAGTCTGGTATCATGCGAAGAAGCCGCGCTCTATACGGCCTTTACTACCACGGTGTACCATCGGTACGTGTAATAAACTGACGATCCTGCGACCGCTACCAGCAGGAAATGCTGATAATAAACAGCTAGCGGCCAGCGTGTCTCAGATCCCTTTTTATTATAATGTCAAGAGGGCAAGGTGAAATGTCCATGGATTAACGTGGTGGTGACGTTGAGATCAATGAATTTTGTTACGTTGGTGTCTGCTGTTGTATAGTAACGTAAGTCGAGTGCATGTTTATCTCTGCTGTGCAAAGCATCGTGAAGTGGGTGCCAGAGGCTACTTCCAACTGTGCCACATACTAGGAGTTTTCTCTCGTTTCAACCGCATATCGAGTGTGGGAAGAATGACAGCTTAATCCTTTCACTACCAGTTTTATTTAAAAAACATTGATGTATGGTTATTTTAATTAATATCTTAGACGGAAGAAACAATATGAAACGAATATTTCCCGCCGTTTCGTTTTCTAAGGCGGCTGGGGTGGGGGTTAGGACATACGGAGTTATTCCTAAGTACCTGCAGAGGGTTCAGAAGACGACTGTGGAAAAACTACAAGACATATCGAAAACAGACACACACCAGTAGAGAGAGCATCTCTCCAAGCTTGTAATGGACTACGTGTGCTCAGTGTTTACTTATTTTGTGAAGTGGCAAGCGTGAATTCGTGGGCGCAAGTAAGTCATTGACACGATGAGTCAGGGAGAGTACGAAGGCAGCCCGCTTTGCGAATTTGGTAATTCAATGTGACATTACCGTGACGGCCGTTAACAATGACACTCGAGGACACTACAACTGCCCGCATCTCGTGGTCGTGCGGTAGCGTTCTCGCTTCCCACGCCCGGGTTCCCGGGTTCGATTCCCGGCGGGGTCAGGGATTTTCTCTGCCTCGTGATGGCTGGGTGTTGTGTGCTGTCCTTAAGTCAGTTAGGTTTAAGTAGTTCTAAGTTCTAGGGGACTTATGACCACAGCAGTTGAGTCCCATAGTGCTCAGAGCCATCTGAACAATTTTTTGACAGTACAACTACAGCAGCAGTCTGTAATTATAAGAATTCTGCTAACCATTAGTAGGCTACCATTTACTAGTCGGACATTGATACGTAGCAGTAACATGCAACAAATTCCAATTGGTTCTCTGTAAACCTATCGTGGGACACATACGTGCCGATGGTAGTCAAAGGGTTAAACGCCTCTCTGCGCGCTGTAATGAGGCAAATTCAGTGTCGCTGTCCCTACGGGAGCGATACGTAGGGGGATGTACTCCGTTCCTAGATTCCTCGCTACTGCTGTTTCTTGAAACTTTGTAAGCAGGCTTTTGGGGGGTAATTGGTGTCTGTCTTCAAGCATATGCCTGTTTAGGATTTTCAGCATCTCCGTGGTGCTCTCTTGCGGACAAAACAAATCTCATCCATTCATGCTGCCAACTTTACAACGGAACTATCTGTTGCTTGATAGTACTCAGATTTAATTACGGAACTAATCTGATAACACTGTTGTCTCTAATTATACCTGTTAGCACATCATAGTCTCTTTCTACAGTAAGTAAAGCAGCCATCAGACTGAAGTTTCAAGATTGTTTTGAGCACCACAGACTTTTACTGGGCATAGTCGTGTTGGAGGTGGTACGCCGTTGCTTTCCTCCGACCTGTAAACTGACTTGCCCAGTCGTTTACAGGACGCCCTACAGTTTAAGCTGGATTCTGAACCACGGAATTTTTCACTGCCACAGGTGAAAGAAATCGTAAGTGATAGATAAAAACCCTAGAATCGCCTGTGAATCGAACCCGATGCCTTTGGAATTGTAATCTGCCACTTTTCCACTGGACCACCTTTTCCTTTTTTATTCTGTCCTCCTGTCTATCCGTTCCTTTGTCTTTGGTCGTCATCAGTTTCCTTCCGATGTCGCATAACACGTTTAAAATTTCATCGGTGAAAAATACTCTCACTTTTATTATTGTTATTGTTATTATTACAGAGGGTTGCCAGTTCCCTTACCGAACACGGTGAGCTACCGCTCCGTCAGCCACCGAGCCCAGTTCTTCCAATACGAGTTAACAATGTTTGCTTTGCGAAATATAAAATACGTAATTTTGAATAGATTAATTAACTTAATACGTAGAATAATTATATTTATGCAACTTTTGAGTGGTAGTATCGTGTTTGCGTTATGCTCAAATTGATAAATTGGAATGCCCTGCCGTCAATTTCTTTCCTTTTTTACGCTTTATCCTCAACGAGTATTTATTCGAAGTTCTGAAGGTTGATAAATCCCCCTTCGTAATTTCAAAAATTAAGAAAAGGTCACTGACTTCGAACGCAGCCTCCCTTTGCATGAATATGATTCGAGTGAAGGACTTCTGCAATCACAGATGAAAAAGTCGAGAAAGTGCATTGTACGGTACAGAACGATTACTGATTGAAGGTGCACCAAACAGCTGACGCCCTAGGCATCATCAGTTGAAGGAGTGTGGTGCATCTGATATTAAGAATCACCTGAATGAAGGTTCTGTGCAATATGTGTGATACATTTGTTGAATTGCGACCATAAACAAAAGCGAAAAATAATTTACTATTTTAAAAACAATCCAGCTGATCTTGTGCGCCGATTTGTCACTGTGCATTAGACACTGAGCCACCACTGCTCGTCATAAACGATACAGAGAACCAGTTCTTTGGGCGGAAGCCAGTGTGCTTGCTCGATCTAGATTGAAAACACCACTGTTGCTATTGATTACTTTGCAAAGTGTAAACCAATAACTTGCGAATATTACACAAGTCTTCTAGGTCAAATAGATGAAAAAAATACGTGAGATGGGGTAGATGTTGCGAAAGAGAAAATAATCCATCCTTTTTTCTTAGAAAATGCAATCAATCACAAAGGTGGTTTGACAGCTGGAAATCTGATGGGTTTGAAGCTAGAATCACCCCTATCCATCACACGCTATATTCTCTGACTTCCGCATGTTGTAGATGTAAGGGAAGTGTTGGCTGTAATATATAATATGAGTCCAATAAAGTCATAGCTGCCATATAGGTTATGGATATTTTGCAGTCTCTCCAGAATCGCACTTGAAAAATAGAAACGTTCACTGGAGAAATGTTTCACAGGGTGCGGTGATGTAAAAGGGACTACGTTGGGAAATAAGGCTCACTTCCAGGTCAACAATTTTTGTAATTAGTATTGATAAACGTTTCGCATTGAAATCAATCACTGAAGCTGCGACCATGAACGTGGCTATGCTGAAGAGGTCGGTACTGAACTGCCCCGAAACAACGTTACATTGTAAGCAAGCGACTTTAACTTTCAGATTATGTGCACCGAAGTTTTCACGTGGGCTTCATACAGTTACTTAAATGAAAATCCATTTTTGACTGGTGACTTACCAAATGTAGGGGAAAGAGTGGCCCAAAATAACATACCGGTACTAGTAAGTTAATTGTCTTATACAGCTCATATACGCCAATTAAAATCATATAAATGCAATTCTAAATTAGACTGAGGTTTTTAGAGTAGCTTATGCATAAACAATTCAATATAAAATAATTAATTACGTTATGAATTCACAATTTCAAAAATGCTGACGTGTCATTTTGGGTTCCCGTGGGGCAAAATGACACATCTTTTCTCTTAGCAGCGTTGTTCCTTATTTTTACTAATAAATTTTTTGTATAAGCATAAATTATAACTTATATATTATACCTTAATTAAGCTCTATAACTGTAATGCTAACAAATTAACAATGTGAGTTAATAAAGTATATCTAAATTTATGACTAATTATTTCCAGAAACTGTCTTAGAACTCAGTTACAAAAAATAGTATTTTTTGTTGCTAGTTACTGTTTCAATTTCTAACAGACTTTTTATGGACAGACACACTGCATTTCATTTCAGCAACTGTAAGGTACGTGACGGAGCAGTGCGAAAACCATGTAGTTGTATGTCATTTTGCCCTGTTCAATAAGCGTAATCTTTGATCATAACCTGGAAAACTAACAAACACATAGTAAATCTACCACAGAAATAATCAACACCGCACAATTTTAAAGTTGCTTACGTGGACTTAAGAAAATCCTTTCCCGCGTTTCACGTCACTAAACGGAGGCAGTAAAGGTTGATGGCTTGTGGGCTAAGTGTAGTCACCACGGGCAATCAAGGCTGTGATCCTGTCAGCCGACAAATAAAAAAAAATAAAAAAATCACTATGCAGTTTTGGGCCACTTTTCTCTAATGCCTATATCTAAGCCTTCCATGCTTGTATTACTGTGCTCGTACCAACAAGTGAGGAAATTGACTTTTTAGCCTTTTTTTCATAGCAACGTGCTTAGTGCTCACTGTCGCCTTGTGGAACCTCTTTGTGAAGCGAGTTCTAAACATAAGGTACCGTATACAATCTTCATTCTACATCTACATCTACATTTATACTCCGCAAGCCACCCAATGGTGTGTGGCGGAGGGCACTTTATGTGTCACTGTCATCACCTCCCTTTCCTCTTCCAGTTGCGTATGGCGGGAAGAACGACTGGCGGAAAGCCTCCGTGTGCGCTCGAATCTCTCTAATTTCAGATTCGTGATCTCTTCGGGAGGTATAAGTAGGGGGAAGCAATATATTCGATACCTCATCCAGAAACGCACCCTCTTGAAACCTGGACAGCAAGCTACACCGCGATGCAGAGCGTCTCTCTTGCAGCGTCTGCCACTTGAGTTTGCTAAACATCTCCGTAACGCTATCACGGTTACCAAATAACCCTGTGACGAAACGCGCCGCTCTTCTTTGGATCTTCTCTATCTCCTCCGTCAACCCGACCTGGTACGGATCCCACACTGATGAGCAATACTCAAGTATAGGTCGAACGAGTGTTTTGTAAGCCACCTCCTTTGTTGATGGACTACATTTTCTAAGGACTCTCCCAATGAATCTCAACCTGGCACCCGCCTTACCAACAATTAATTTTATATGATCATTGCACTTCAAATCGTTCCGCACGCATACTCCCAGATATTTTACAGAAGTAACTGCTACCAGTGTTTGTTCCGCTATCATATAATTATACAATAAAGGATCCTTCTTTCTATGTATTCGCAATACATTACATTTGTCTATGTTAAGGGTCAGTTGCCACTCCCTGCACAAAGTGCATCGTGTATAAGGTCTTTCAAAAAGTAGCCTGCACCGAATATGTTTCTATGTAAGTTGGTGGCATTGTTGTAGCGATACAGAACTCTGCGATCAATGAGTTGTGCAGTGATTGTGCGCTGTGAGTTTTAGTAATTGTTCCATACTATGGACAGGTACACATCTGCGGGAAGGCTGCAGACAGCGAAAATACGCTATAAAATGGCGAATGCTGGACAGATATTACTAGGAAATTCCGTACAACAGTCGTGTTTTCAGGGCTACAAGGGGCGGTCAGACACCATACATTGATTTCCGTACTTTAGTCTCATGATATACTAGTGAGAATTGTGTGCTACGCTGTTTCTTCTTCGAACTAAATTGAATATAGAACAGTAACAAATCAGACGAATTTCTGATAGAAATCTATACAATTTATGACTCTCTTTCAAGAGACCACGTACAAAACTGGCAATTACAATGGGTTGGCCCGGCTTTTCGTAACGAGAGTCAATTAACGGTACGGTTATGGCTCGTCTTACAGACGGGAACTTCTCGGAAAATATCCCGTGGTGCTGTTATATCAAACTTTTCGTAACTGTTCTTGGAACTCAGAAGCCTGTACATTCTCTCTCTCTCTTCCGAAATTTCCGAATGGATGTACAATTTGTAGAATACAGGTAGCGTAGTCGTCAGGAAGTAGGACAATACTCCGTCTTGTGCAGGCAGGAAACTGCCGGGTCTTTCTACATCGTCAAAGCAGTTGATAAAGCTGTTTAGGTTTGTACTTAACTGCTCGGTCTTGTTCTTGCTTTCATCTGCAATGTTAGAACGTCACTGTATTAATAAGGCGTTCATTTAGGAGCGCGATCAAAAACGGGGAGAGACTTGGCGATGCAGCCTTGCTCCCGGCCAGTAAAGAGTCGATTCACACGTATACAGCCACTGAGGGTATGACGTATGAATACCACAGCCAATCTTTTGATTCAAGAGTCTTAGTTCCCTAGTCGTGCTGTGCGTATCCCAAAATTCAGTGTTGTTCATTACCATTTACTTCAAATGTTCAAATGTATATGAATTCCTAAGAAATGGTTCAAATGGCTCTGAGCACTATGCGACTTAACTTCTGAGGTCATCAGTCGCCTAGAACTCAGAACTAATTAAACCTAACTAACTTAAGGACATCACACACATCCATGCCCGAGGCAGGATTCGAACCTGCGACCGTAGCGGTCGCTCGGTTCCAGACTGCAGCGCCTAGAACCGCACGGCCACTCCAATTCCTAAGAGACCAAACTGCTGAGGTCATCGGTCCCTAGACTTACACACTACTTAAATTAACTTAAACTAACTTATGCTAAGAACAACATACACATCCATGCCTGAGGGAGGACTCGAACCTCCGGTGGGAAGGGCCGATCATTTACTTCACCCAGCCTTGTTGCAAATTAGTTTCTTACGGTGCCAAAATGGCTCTGAGCACTATGGGACTCAACATCTGTGGTCATAAGTCCCCTAGAACTTAGAACTACTTAAACCTAACTAACCTAAGGACATCACACACATCCATGCCCGAGGCAGGATTCGAACCTGCGACCGTAGCGGTCACGCGGTTCCAGACTGAAGCGCCTTTAACCGCACGGCCACACCAGCCGGCTTACGGTGCCAACATACTACATTACAGAAGACAGTTTATAGCACTCCTCTATTAACGAATTTTTAATAGCGCAAAATGGTGATTGCTTTCTAACCCCAGTATATTTATAGGACATCTCCCGAAAGCAAAATACATTGTTTCCATACACCACAGAAACGTTTCTGACCTGAATCCAAAGACATTTTTTGCACCCTGTAGAGAGCATAAATGCTACTAGCGGTCGAAAGCAACAGATTTAAAAAGCCGCCGTTGACGGTGAGATATCATCTACATCCATACTCCGCAAGCCACCTGACGGTGTGTGGCGGAGGGTACCTTGAATACCTCTATCGGTTCTCCCTTCTATTCCAGTCTCGTATTGTTCGTGGAAAGAAGGATTGTCGGTATGCCTCTGTGTGGGCTCTAATCTCTCTGATTTTATCCTCGTGGTCTCTTCGCGGGATATACGTAGGAGGGAGCAATATACTGCTTGACTCCTCGGTGAAGGTATGTTCTCAAAACTTCAACTCAAACGAGTTTCAGATCCCACGTTGAAAATGGGTGGTGTAGTGGTATTCGCTTGTATACAGGGTGACTTACCTAAAACTTGCAACGCAAATATAGCGGAAATGGAAAGTGATACTGCTGCGCGGTTTTCATAGAATGGATTGGTAGTCAGGGGTCCGTATGGTTGGTCAATCAACAGATTGTAATCACATTTAGAAAGTGTATTTTTTGTGCAAACATATACCTTTTTAAACGGAACAGTGCCTGTTGATATCAAGAGGCTAAAAGTGGGATGGATTAGAATGACAGTGGTGTTTATTGCAGAACTCTATGGCGAGTCCGGTTTAGAGACAGCGTATTTTGAAAAGTTTCAACACCGATTCTTTTTTGTGCTACTCATCTTATGGACTTGCTAGGTACGATGATGTTATGTTTGCTTAAAGTGTGCTTGGTGTTCCTTGAGTTCATTGCGACTTGCTGGTTATTCAGTGTGTGACAGTCCAAGCAGTAGGTCTTTAGTGGACAATGGGATTTACCAATGCAGAAAAAGCCGACATGTTCAATGTGTATGGAGAGTATAGGAAGAATGCAGCTGGTTGTTGTTCGGTATATGCGGCAAGAATCCCAATAAACGTCAACAATCTCGGCAGTTATTTATAAACCTCTTCAACCAGTTACGTGAAAGTGGTAGTGTAACACCTAGACAACGTAACAGAAGGAAACACGTGACGAGAGAAGAGGGGAAAATTAATGTTCTTGTTGCTGTTACAGTTGATCCGCACGTAACTCCCACGCAATCGCACGGGGAAGTGACCTGAGTCAGGAACATGTCCTGCGCATTCTCCATCGACATAGGTGCAATCCCTGTCACATCTCTCTCCATTAAGGGCTGCATGGAAACGGTTATGAAAATCTTGTTAACTTTCATACGTGGACATTACCACAGGATACTCCAAATATATCTTACATCTTGTTCAGTGATGAAGCTACATTTACATATCATGGCCAGGTGAATCGCCGTAACATGCACTGTTGGCCTGTTGACAATCGTCATTGGCTTAGACAGGTGGAAAGTTAGCGTACACGGAGAGTATACGTGTGGTGTGGGATAGTGAATCATCAGCTCATAGGTCCGTTTTTGATAGATGGAACACTGAACCCGTACAAATACCGCAGCCTCCTAGCAGATCATCTTCCACGGATGCTAGAAGACGTTCCTCTGCGGACTAGGAGGAACCTGTGACATCAATATGATGGCTGTCCAGCCCACAGTGCACGAAGCACTACAGGATGTCTTCATGAATTCTTCCCAGATAGTTGGACTGGGCGCAGAGGACCTGTACCATGGCTGGCCCGTTCCCCGGATCTGGCGCTGTAGACTTTTCTCCGAGGGGAAGTTGAAAGACTTTGTCTACAAGGATATGTCAACTACATCCGATAATATGCAACGGCATATTACTGAAGCCTTCTTAGAAGTCTCCGCTGACATGCTAGCACGTGTGCAGCAGTCGTTCCGTACCATACTGGAAGCGTGTATTGTCACTGTCGGTTGTCATTTTGAACACAACCTGTGATGGTCAATCATCTCCTTAGTGGTCAGAATGCACCTAACTAGGGTATGCACTTTTACTGTTCTTTAGCGTGTGCTGTCACTGTTAGTGTGCAGATGTCGGCGTAGGAACATTTCAAAATACGATATCTCGTAAACGATTCACACTAGAATCCTTAAACAAACACCACTGACGTTCCAATTTAGCCTACTTTTAGTTTGTTAATGTCAGTCAACATTGTTCCATTTGAAAACTGTATGTTTGCACAGGAAATACACTTTATAAATATTATTATAATTTGCGTATTGACTGACAATACGTGCTCCTGACTATCAATCCATTCTGTGAAAACCGCAATCAATAGCACTTTCCATTTCCGCAATATCTGCTGTGCAAATTCTAGGTGACTCACCCTGTATGCTTTGTTGTACAAGTCGAGTCTGTCATCATGGTGTCTTGAAACACACCTGTTTCCATACATGTTGCGTAAGAAATAATACACTTTTATAAGAATTTCTAACGATTATAGACGAATTTCTAACATTAAGAAGTATTTTTGTCAGAAAATTAATTTGCTGTTTAAATTAAAATGTGATCTGCTGACGTATAATTAAATAAGTTTTGTCAGGTTTCGACTGGGTGCCAGCACGCTTAGTCCTAGTACAGCGCATCGATATTTTCTCAGCTTCTCGTCTCCCTACGACTGAGTCGGCAGAGGCCGCTAGAATTCGAGCTGGTAACATGTTGATTCTTCTCGTTGCCAACTTTGGTGATCAAATGGTACTGGGCGCAACCGACTTGACGCTATAGTCGTCACTGTTTAATGCTACATTTCATTCCGATTATAAGTAATTTGTAGCACTATCATTTGTAATGGTGAGTCGTCTCCATTTGTGCATGGCCCCTAGCAGCTGAATTACAAATATGACGCAGCACATTATCTTGGATGCACAGTCATTGTCAGATGTAGAAGTACCTTCGGATGTGGCCCAGGGTAGTGTGTTTGGACCTTTGCTGTTCAGGTTGTATATTAATGACCTTGTCAGCAATATTAATAGTAACCATATACTTTTTGTAGATGCTCCAATTATCTACAGTGAAGTACTATCTGAAAGAAGCAGCACAAATATTCAGTCAGATCTTGATTAAGATTTCAAAGTGGTGTAAAGATTGGCAACTTGCTTTAAATATTCAGAAACGTAAAACAGTGCACTTCACAAAACGAAAAACGTGCTATCCTACGACTATAACATCAATGAGTCACTGTTGGAATCGGCCAACTCATACAACTGTCTGGGTGTAACACTTCGTAGGGATATGAAATGGAACGATCACATAGGCTCAGTTGTGGATAAAGGAGGTAGTAAATTTGGGTTCATTGGTAGAATACTGAGGAGATGCAGTCAGTCTACAAAGGAAATTTCTTACAAATGACTCGTGCGACCGATTCTACAATATTGCCCAAGTGTGTGGGACCTGTATGCCCAAGTGTGTGGGACCCGTGCCAAATAGGACCAACATGGGATATTGAATATATACAGAGAAGAGCAGCACAAATAGTAACAGGTATTTTTGATCCGTGGGAAATTGTCACAGAGATGAAGAGACTGAACTGGCAGACTCTTGAAGGTAGACGGAAACCATCCCGAGAAAGTCTACTAACAAACTTTCAAGAACCGGCTTTAAATGATGACTCTAGGGATATACTACAATCCCTTACGTATCTATCACATAGGGATCGTGAAGATAAGATTAGAATAATTACTACACGCACAGAGACACTCAAAACATCATTCTTCCCGCGCTGCGTACGTGAATGGAACAGGAAGAAACACTAATAACTGGCACAATGGGACGCACCCTGTGCCAAGCACTTCACGGTGGTTTGCAGAATGTAGATGTAGATGTGGAAGTGAACCTCGGCAAGCAGCTCAGTGTCCAACTAAATCGGCGAGTAACGAGGCTCGCGTCTCTCTCACTATCAGCAGTAGCTGCGTATAGGTGTCTGATGCAGGCCATTTTCGTTGCATCCAAGTTAACGACTAAGTATTTCAGCAATGTCGAAACTAAATTACTGCTGATTGCTGACGGGCAGCTTCCTTACATGAATTCCATTCTTGCTTCATAGGATGAATGGTCGTCACCATCTCCAGAGAGAAGTATTTAAGAACAAAGACTGGCAGTCGGAATACACTGCAATAAATGTGTTCTGGGTGTGTGGGCGCACCTTACTATGATAGTAACATCGACGTTTCGGCTTCTATTGCAGGCAGCTTTTATCATAGTGACTACTATAACATGATTCGATCACACGTCAGAAGAATTTGTTGAAACAAATGCGCTGTAATCACTGCTTGAAGATAACGTTGCGGTGGGGGCATGTTATGATTTTGAAACTGTTTCTTGTTGTTTTACTGAGTTGTACTGAAGGCACCCTTGAAAGATTTGTTTGTAATTCTATCGTTGGACGTGACGTTCACCGTACATAGTTCTCTTCCCCAGGGAAATTCAAATGTTTGAAGGATCTCAAGGTACCCAGATCTTTGCCCAACAGGGCAGCTGTAGAATCTCTCAATCGTTGGGTTCTGCGCGTACTGTCATGTACGTTTGACTAGCAGTGGAATGTTTCAAGACCACCAACTTTTTTTTCTTTAGCTCATCTGAACATCTATGGAACTGCCTCCATCGTTGGGTACACTTTGCACCTCATCTTAAAGACCTGGAACGACGGTCACTTAAGGCCTTAAGTATTTTAAAATGTCTTAGCCACAGTACATGGGGAGCCGACAGGACTTGTCTGCTCCAGTTTTACAGGGCGTTTGTGCGATCTCGGCTTGATTATGGGTGCACGGTGTATGAGTCTGCGAGGCCTTCTTACTTAAAGATGTTGGACGTTGTACACCATGAAGGGCTTCGGTTGGCCACTGGGGCATTCAGAACTAGCCCCATACCAAGCCTCTGTGCAGAGGCTGGTGAACCGCCACTTCATATGCGGCGGCGGCTACTTACGGTGCGCCAGGCGTATAAAACTTTGTCCACATCATACACACCTGCATACCATACCATTGCTCAGCCTCCTCTGGCACGGCTATTTCATAACCTGCACGAGTGACGCGGCCCTATGGGATTTGTGCACAGGATTTCCTCTCTGCGATGGATATGGCTGGTCTTCATGTTTTCCGTCGCGGTTGGAGCAGATTTTCACCTTGCCTCCTCCGGAGGTCCAGATTTATTTTGGATTTGACTAATTTTAAGAAAGATAGTACATCAGATTTTACATTCCAATCTCTGTTTCTTAACATTTTAGACGTGCATCACTGTTTTATCGTCGTTTACACTGATGGCTCCAAACAGGAGAATTTCCTTGGCGGTTCTGTAGTGTTCCCTGATCATGTTACCCGGATTGGCCTCCCTGATGAATATACCGTTTACGCAGCGGAGCTCCACGCGATCTTGAAGGCACTGGAGCGGATGAATCGTGTTCGGGGCAATCGATTTCTCCTCTGCTCCGATTCTCTTAGTGCCTTACAATCATTGCAGAATCTTTACCCAACTGAGGAGATGGTCCAGCTGATATATGACCAACTGCACTTGCTCCAACGGCGGGGTAAGGAGGTGTCCTTCTGCTGGGTGCCTGGTCATGTAGGAATATGGGGCAATGAACAGGCCTGATCGGGCTGCCAAGGAGGCCTGCAGAGAGCAGGATGTGGTCTAGTGTCCTATTCCCTTGCAGACCGTCATCTCTGCACTCGATAAGAAGTGCATGGAGTTGTGGGAGGAAGAATGGCTGGCGGTGACGGCCAATAAACTGCACTTGGTTAAGTTAACAACTCGGCCGTGGCGTTCCTCCTGCCGGTTGCTCAGGCGGGAAGAAGTGACCCTCACACGTCTTCGGATCAGGCACTGTCCTCTCACACATAGCTTTCTATTACTGCGGGAGGATCCCCCGTTTTGTGATGCTCGTGGCGTGTATATCTCTGTCCGCCACATTTTAACAGACTGCATTTTATACCGTGATTCAAGGGCAGAAGCACAAGTTGATGGGGATCTGCCCTGTGTTTTAGCTAATGACGAGACGTGTGTGTCTAGGGTTTTAAATTTTTGTGATGTGTCTGGATTCTGGCCTAAACTTTTAGGCTGGAGGTTTTAGTGTATTGCAAAGTGGTTGGCTCCTCCCTTTTTTCCTTGCGGTCAGCCAGCCACTTCCATCTGCTATATTGTTTTAGCTCCCTCTACCACTTTCTTCCTGTGTTTTCCATGTCTTACTGCTGGCGACATGCTTTGTCCCACGCTTCGGTGTGGGTAGGCACATATTTTTTCCAAGCTTGTTACCTGTGTTTTACGTTCTCTTTTATCTTACTGTTCTGAGTCTTTTCTTGACACCCGTCTCAATCTGTCACTGAGCAGGCGCTGAAGACCTTGCCGTCGTGCACCCATAGAACCCTCTCCCATCCATCCATCATCGGAAATCCCCCACTATGTATGGTGCACCAGTTTCAGAATGTCTCTGTGCCCTCCCAAGTTTCCAGATCTTAGCCCAACTGAACGTCTATGCGACTGTCTCGATCACTGATCCACTAAGTTAATCCTCCGCAAGCTGCGAAGTGTTTCGTGACCCACAAAATTCCCAGACTTGAACACCTGTGCCGCTGGTGCGGGCAGCGCGACGTACCTGGAGGCGAAGCTTGAGCACCAGCTCCTCGAGCAGGCCCGGCTCGCAGTCGCGGAAGATGCGCACCTGGCGCAGCGTGTCCAGGTGCACGTGGATGGCGATCTCGGCCTTGAGCTTGTCGGGCAGCGCGGCGAGCACGCGCTCCTCGTCGAGCGCCTGCTTGTTGGCCCACGTGTAGGCGAACCAGCGGATGACGCGCGCCTCCAGCTCGCGTGACACGCGCCGGAACGCCATGTACTGCTTGACGCCGTCCATGCGCGTCTGGAAGTCGACGCGCGCCAGGTTCATGTTGCTGATCATGGAGCCGATGTTGCCGACGATGGTGGCGAAGATGAGGACGCCGGCCAGGAAGTCGGCCACGACGAACAGGTACTCGGCGTCGTTCTCGGGCTGCGGCGTCTCGCCTGGTGGGACAGAGGCACCACCCAGCTGAACGCCAGCGCCTTGTTTGGGAACAGAACCGGGGGGCACACAGAAACAACCAGCTTAGCACCAATCATGCGGGAGAGTGCTGCAGAGCGTGCGCAGGTGGTGGGTGGCGAAGATGGCTAGTGCGGAGCAACTGTGTATGCCAGCCCTACATTCAGTTCCTTTTTCTTTAGATCTCACTGATCACTTACAACTGCTGCTGTCGGAATATATGTTACTCAATCCCATAATCTCAAAGCAGTCTTTATTAACATGTCTCATTGCTCAGAAATTACACCGATGGAAATTTAAAATGTTACACCAGATACACCTTGGCCGGGCGCTACCAGTTGGTTACTCAAGTACTCCCCGCCCTTTGGGGTATGTTGATTAAAATTTCATCCTCAAGCGAGCATATTTGCAGTGATTTCAGTGCCCAAAAAACCATTCCTACAGATGAAGAATGGCGTAGTGCTGCTACGTGTGTCTAACGTTAGTGGAACTCTTCAGGTTCAGGCTGCAATACAGCCTGTCCAGAGGACGTGCTCGTGCGTCTTATCTCCATGTTTCAGATTTGGAGAAAGTTTGAATCTTCATCATTAGAAATATAGGAGATTTTGCTATAGATCGTGCAGACAATTGGCTGTAGTAGGATGAGCACTAAACGAGTGGTGACGAAATTGGCTCAGGACAACACTGTGTCAAGAAGAGTAGACGCAGGTACTTCCATAAGGACTACACCACGAGAAGTCCGTGGGGTTGTTTGACTGTCTCTGACGAATAGATGGACGACAGTATCTGAAATCCGGGCACAGGTTACAGGCAGTGTCGCCACCAACTGTCAGGAACAGAGCGCTGGGAGCTGGGTGGACATCTCATGTGTCGGCTACCACTGACGCAATATTACATACAACAGAGACTTGCATGGTGTAGAACTACAGCGAACTGCGGCAATAAATGGAATTCCTCAGTATTCAGAGATAAGTCCTGCTTTTGTTTATGAGGTCATATAGATGGCAACGTGTCTGTAGACGACCTGGAGAAAGGTCGCAGAAAACAGCCATTCTTGAGACCCATGTCTCTCCAACTTCATGAATCACGGTGTGGGGAGCTACTGGATACGACGACAGGACTGATTTGGTAATTCTTGAATGCAGACTGGATGTTCGACAGTATGTGTCAAGAATAGTAAATTCTGTTGCCATACTCTTTATCATGGGGATACCAAATGACATACTTCAGCAGGATAATGCAAAAGCGCACACTGCATGTCGCAGCATAAACCCTTTAAGGAATGTATGGATCACTGACTGGCCTCCTTGGTCCCTCGAATTGTCAGTCATAAACCATGTCTGCGATGTGATGGGAAGACATATACTTTTGTACTGATTTACAGCCAACAGTCTTCATTCACACACACAGGGTGTATCTCAGAAACGGTAAGAAACTCCTTGAGATTCTGAGGGCGTTTGCTTCGATGCTAGAAAGAATACAAGAATGTATTCGTGCCTTTGGGGGTCACATTTCATAGTGATGTTGAAGAGGGACATAAGTACCTAATGGAATGAGAGTTCAGTTATTCAATACTCCATTATGTGAAGAACTTATCCGCAAGGTCTGTTACATGGTGAAGAATCACTCCAATATTTATCGCTTTCCGATTCTGGAAGTGTATGGGCAGGTATATAGATAGTGTGTGTGTGTGTGTGTGTGTGTGTGTGTGTGTGTGTGTGTGGTTTGAGGTTTTCGGGCGCTAAACAGCGTGGTCATCAGCGCCCAAACGCATAGAAACAGGAACACATGCGGTGAAGGGACGAAGACGGACAGCGAACAAGGAGAACGGCTAAAAGACACAGGCCTGACGCAGTTCCAAATCCTCACATACAGAGGCAAAACAAGTGGAAAAGAAACACACTAAGAAAGGAAAGGAAACACAAGGAAAAGAGAACAGAAATCGAAGTGAAACAAGTAGGTAATCGTGACTGGCGGACCTCTTACCTAAAACCTGGGTGAGCCAGTCACCCAGCAGCACATTAAAATCCTCTCCCTAAAATCCGAGGCAACAAATTGGACAGGACACAAAACCGTAAGACCTTAACCACAGTCGTTGCGTCGTCTTTCAAAATAGAGGGCAAATCCGGTGGCAAGGAAACACTATTACTAGGTCTGTTAGGAAAGTAATGAGACTGGCAACTGTATGTATGAACCCAGATGCTCTTGGCTCCTTCTTCTGTCCTTGATTCAATACTAGTAAAAACTCGCTGCAATTGGGACACGAGTGTTAAAAGCGACGGAAATGAAGCTGTGTTTGTCAAGTATGTGTACGAGCACGGATCGCGAAAGTATGAGGGATGTTATGCCATCAAATTTTGAGTGAAGCGTGACAAAATCGCTGCTGTGACTTACGGAAAACTACAATAGGATTATGAGAACATTCCTTATCCAAGGCTCAAGTATTCAGTTGGCCCAAGTCCTTTTTATCTGGTTGGTAAGGAGTGGAAGACATAGCTCGCGTGACAATCTGGGTAGACTGAAATGCCTTGTGAGGTCAGACCGTCGATCGACAGTTAGAATAATTAGTATTGAGCTACATTTGCAAGTGTTTATCGTCCATCAAATTTTAACACAGGATCTTGAGATGTTAAAAGAGTGCGCAAAGTAAGGTTCAAAAGAACCTCGTGACAGCAGAACAACTGGAAGGATGTTTGATATTCAGCACCGCCTTCAGAGTTATCCAAAATTCTTCAGTCTCGTTTTCGCAGACGACGCATTATGGATTTACGAGTATGAACTGGAGACAAAACGCCAAACTCGGATGTGGTCCACTACAAACTCTACTCGGACTAAGAAGGCGAGAATGAGCAAAGTCAGACTTAGATCGATGCTTTCTTTTTAATTTCAGGGGATCGCCAACAAAGAATTTCTGCCTCCAGGATAAACTGTCTATATAAGGTTGTATTGGTGAGTTCTTGAAAGACTGAGAAAAAGGGTGACACATGCTATCAAGACTGGGAACGATGTCTGTGTCGTTGTGTAACTGCAGAAGAGAATTAATTTGAACGGGACTATAAGGAGATGTAAAAGATAAAACTCATGTTTAAGAGAAAAAGGAAAAACCAGGCTTGTAATGTTCAAACAGAGTAGTCACATTGTAAAATTGCATGTGACATGAAATGGACCAGGTACCTAAGTTTGCTTGCAGGGAAAGCGAATGGTCGACTTTGGTTTATTGGAAGAATTCTAGGATAGTATGGTTCATTTGTAAAGGAGACCGCTTAGAGAAAACATGTGGAGTCCGTCCTTGGGTACTGCCCGTGTGTTTGAGATACCTAGCAGGTCATGTTCTCGGGTTAAAGGAAGATATCGAAGCACTTCAAAGGCATAATGCTAGATTTGTTACCGGGCTGCCCGATCAACACGCGAGCGTTACGGGAATGCTCCGTGAACTGAAATGGGAATCCCTGGTAGGAAGAAAACTATCTTTTCGCGAAACACTACTGAGAAAGTTTACAGAATCGGAATTTGCGACAGACTGCAGAACGATCCTTCTGCCACAAACATACATGTCGCGTAAAGACCACGAAGACAGGGTAAGAAGAATCAGTGCTGGTTCGGAAGCTTCCAGGCAGTCGCTCCATTTGCAAGTGGAACAGGAAAGGGATCAACTAACAATAGTACAAGGTACCCTCCGCTATACACCCTATGGTCCCTTGCGGTGTATGTACGTAGATGTAGATATCGGTTCCATTACATTCCCAACACACATCGTAGATTGATAGTGAAGGACAAAGTGAGTCTGTTGCAGTCTCAAAAGACCAAAAGAAGCATGGTTATCAGCATCCACCAATAAGAGTAAGCCATTTGGTAGAGTTCTTGGCTTAAGACGAAACTGAAGCAATAGTGAATTCTAATAGTCCAATGAATAAGAACAATAACATTTTCGCTATCTGTTTAGTTGCAATTTGTATTTATTGTGGCTTCCTACTGAAGAAAACTGATATAAATACTTGAAAATAAAAGGAAAATTTAATCCTAATGTTCCACCGATAATGAGGTCCTTAGAAAAACCATAAGCTCGAATTAGACAAGGACGGAACTAAACGTTGGGCTTGTTATTTTCGAAAAACTATATCGGCATTTGCCAACCCATGTAGAGAAACGACTAGAAACGTCCGTCTTGATGACCGGACGTCGATTTTAGACACGTTCTTCTTTAATGTGAGTCAAGGGCTATACTGCACAATCTCGCTCTATTGTTATTAGAACTTGCGCGTTCGCCTCGCAGCATAATGGCAGCCGTGTCTCGCCGGACCTTTTGACATGCAACATGCGTTCTACGACCCAATGGCTTACTGATTAGCAATTCTGCTGCTCATCGACCTTTATTCGCTCCTTCTGAGATCCGATACGGAAACAAAAAGTTAAATTCTTCGTTGTAAATAGGCATACAGAATTAATGAGAAGTATTCTCAGGCCTGAAACATTTTATAAGAGATAGACAGAAATTATTCTGTGAGAATATGCGACATTTTCATAGAATTCATCACGTAAAATGCAAGTTGACTGAGTTTCATGGTGCCTCTGTTTACTGAGACATACATGGTAAAAGATTATGAAACAACAAAGGTGTTGGCGGTGTCTTCGCGTTTAGGCGATACGAACTGACTCTCCTTGGAGATGTAATCGCAATATATACCTGTAACTGGCTACATATTAACTTTTTATTTTCATGCTTTGTCGCTCCGTGATCCGTAAGTGTATTTAGGAGCGAAGTGTAATATCGCTTTTGATAAAGAAGGCTACAAATTGACACCGGTTCTATTTGAGTAACAGACTCAGCACTTGCCTGGAATGAATAACAGAAAACGCAAATACCCTAAATTAGGATGTATGGGTCGGAATTTGAAAGTGCCTACTTCCACATAGCAATATTACATTTTAATACTGCTCCTTCTTGATTACTGTACATACAGATTCTCAAGAGCAATAGATAGAAGTGCTCGAAAGAAAAACAGATGGAAGAACCTGTACGCTGTGAACAGTGACATATTTTAAGTCAAGGGACATATTCCAGAGACGGAAAAAAATGTTAATGATTACGATGTGATATAACACGACAGCTAAAATTAGAACGGTTACCGTTATATTTGCTGTGAATGTGAATTATTGCAGCTCAGCGACGTAACTTGCAATGCTTGTTGATTACGTTTTACGTGATCAGATTCTGTCTCAAAAATACTTTCAGTAAACTTGTGTTGTTTGGTGTAATTCTGTTAATGAACCGCCGCGGAAATGTGGAACACACGTAAGACAAGTATGTAAATATTTGAAACATCAGTGATTCCAAGCTGCCGTTTAGTAGCATGTTTTATTAAACACAGTATAACTTCCAGAATACATACAGTGATGTCCAAAATTAAAGCAACGAACCGGTTTCCCCTTCCTGTGTCTAATTCACGATGTAATCATACAAGCTGTCTACAGATGTCCGTACAATCCTGTTCTGCACTGAAGATGGCATTCCGGTCAACGGACAACCATGCCAACGATGACGTCAGGTCACCTATGAAGGGAGGTAGTGTTTACGGGGTAGCCACACATCCACAATCGCTGTCAACACAGTCACAGACAGTGCAGTATGGCACAGAGAAGATGCCTACTAGACACTCTGGAATGCAGGGCCGTAGGAAGAGAGGGAGCAGGACAATCGCAAACTCATCTGCCCCGACGGCTTAATGTGAATAGTTCTGTTGTTTCTCAGGTGTGGCGACGGTTTATAGAAGCCGAAACTATTCCCGAAGATGAGGGCAGGGCCGACCACATGTGACTTCGAAAGAGAGGACCGTTATTTGACTGTAAGGGCACGACATTACCGCCTTAGTACTGCTTGGCAACTGGCACGTGAGCTCGCAGCATCCATTCGACCTGTCGTACCGAGGCAAACGGCGTGCAGAAGACTTCACCAGAGTGGCCTTTATTGTCAGAGACCTGCTGTATGTCTGATGCGTCTTCACAGAAGGGAATGTCTAGAGTGGACGGTCCAATAGTGGGCCAAGGTTGTTTTCACAGGTGAGTACCGATTTACTCTTGAGAGTGATTCTCGATGGATTCACATCTGGAGAGAACGTGGAACACGACTTTGGGACCCAAACATTGTGTAAAGAAACCAAGATCTAGGAGGATCTCTAATGGTGTGTGCATGGATTATGTTTGCTATTCGAACCCTTCTTTATGAAATTGTGCGAGTGAATAGGCAAGGTGTAACTGCTGTCAGGCATCGTGATGAGATCTTGGGACCTCGTCTGCGGTTGTTGCGAGGTGCTGTGGGCCAAGACGTCGTGTTGGTGGACGATAATGCTCGACATCATGGAGAACGGGTGGTTGATGTTTTCTTGGAAACGGAAGATATTGCACTAATGGCAGCGCCTGCTCGCTCTCCCGATTTGAATCCGATAGAGCATGTCTGGGATGCACTAGGGAGACGGCTTGCATCACGTCAGCATCCATTAACCACTCTTCGAGACTGCGAGCAGCTCTGCAGGAAGAATGGGCGATACAGCCTCAACACGAGACTGATGACATCATTCACAGCATGTCCCGTCGTTGTCATGCCTGTATTGCTACTAGAGGTGGTCACAGCCCATACTGAGCACAATAACAAGTTGTCAGAAAGTACGTACAAATCGGTTAAATTGGAAATAACGAAGAACATTTTTGTCTACCATTATGCTTGTTACATGCGTTTGCGTTCTGTATTCTTTCCATTGTTTATACTTTACTATCACTTGTTTACATTGTTTTGTGGCAAAATAAACGCAACCTTGCAAAATTTGCTTTTGTTGCTTTAATTTTGGACACCAGTGTAATTGACAGGATGTATGGAAATATCGGATTTACGAAGGTTAATGGTATAAGATATTTGTTCCTTTAGAATTAAATTTTATTTACATTCATATGTCTACGGTGCTAAGGGTTTGCTTGTGCAATCAGGATATTAGCTTTCATTCTCGTGCAGACAGTAACATGAACAACTGGAACACTCCAAGCCAAAACTATTTTTGATGAATAGAGTGCAAATACCATGCCAAAACTTCAGTTTAATTGCTTTTTTACAGATAATATGGTGCAGTGACGTCACGAGTGTTGCGATTAAAACTTCGCGTGCAGATGCAATACCGTTTGCTATATGTTTCAGTTTTGGCATATATCTTTCTACAGCTAAACCAGCAGAACAAAGTAACGTTACATTACAAAAAATCAATGCCACATGCTTTCTACAAAACGTGCTTGAAGATTTTTAAAAAAAAATGAAACAGTTTAAAACTGTGAAACAGCAAGCTTCAGGTTGTGCAGCGCATGCTACCAATTGCTCTAATGGGGTGTTACAGATCGATGTTTCATGCTTGTCTGATGAATTTCAAAACTCATAAGAAACAAACAAACAAAGCAGAAAAATATAAATGATGGTTAGAGTACTTACTGTGGCCTCCGTAATTCTGCTGAATGAAACTACAAAGTTTAGATTAATAATGACAACACATTATTAAATGTTAGCAGGAAATTGCTTAATTCGGTAGTAGTAGCACATTGTAAGATTCTGGTACATTTTCCCAGATTAGCTTGTTTCTGTTGGATATTGACAAAAGGAAAACCTTTTATTTGTGGATACTCTTCTTTTTGTAGCCTTTCTAAGAGAGTTGTAGAGAAATGCCGGAAGACTTGCAGAGGAACGTTGCAGGGACTGGCAACTGACCCTCGATAAGGTGCACATATTTCGTGGGGGAGACTCGTTGTTGTTATATTACACGAATGGCTGTGTCCGTCACTGGAAACTGTAACAACCGTAAAATACCGACGAGCATGGGACCGGAACGGTTTCAGATGAAGCGATCACATAAAAATGTTGGTAAAAGAGGAAGATACCAAAATAAGATTTATAGAAAAGATAGAAAAGATACAAAAAATGCAAAAAGAGCCGCACGTTTTATCACGAGTTCGTTTAGTAATTGGCGGAGAGAGAGATTGAGATTCTCAGCCAACTCCAATGACAGACGCTAAAAGAAAGACATTATTCATCACGGAGAGGTCTGCTGTGCAAATTTCGCTGAAGCACATAGGAAGAAATGTTCAGCAAAGTATTACTTCCTCCTGCATATACACTCCTGGAAATTGAAATAAGAACACCGTGAATTCATTGTCCCAGGAAGGGGAAACTTTATTGACACATTCCTGCGGTCAGATACATCACATGATCACACTGACAGAACCACAGGCACATAGACACAGGCAACAGAGCATGCACAATGTCGGCACTAGTACAGTGTATATCCACCTTTCGCAGCAATGCAGGCTGCTATTCTCCCATGCAGACGATCGTAGAGATGCTGGATGTAGTCCTGTGGAACGGCTTGCCATGCCATTTCCACCTGGCGCCTCAGTTGGACGAGCGTTCGTGCTGGACGTGCAGACCGCGTGAGACGACGCTTCATCCAGTCCCAAACATGCTCAATGGGGGACAGATCCGGAGATCTTGCTGGCCAGGGTAGTTGACTTACACCTTCTAGAGCACGTTGGGTGGCACGGGATACATGCGAACGTGCATTGTCCTGTTGGAACAGCAAGTTCCCTTGCCGGTCTAGGAATGGTAGAACGATGGGTTCGATGACGGTTTGGATGTACCGTGCACTATTCAGTGTCCCCTCGACGATCACCAGTGGTGTACGGCCAGTGTAGGAGATCGCTCCCCACACCATGATGCCGGGTGTTGGCCCTGTGTGCCTCGGTCGTATGCAGTCCTGATCGTGGCGCTCACCTGCACGGCGCCAAACACGCATACGACCATCATTGGCACCAAGGCAGAAGCGACTCTCATCGCTGAAGACGACACGTCTCCATTCGTCCCTCCATTCACGCCTGTCGCGACACCACTGGAGGCGGGCTGCACGATGTTGGGGCGTGAGCGGAAGACGGCCTAACGGTGTGCGGGACCGTAGCCCAGCTTCATGGAGACGGTTGCGAATGGTCCTCGCCGATACCCCAGGAGCAACAGTGTCCCTAATTTTCTGGGAAGTGGCGGTGCGGTCCCCTACGGCACTGCGTAGGATCCTACGGTCTTGGCGTGCATCCGTGCGTCGTTGCGGTCCGGTCCCAGGTCGACGGGCACGTGCACCTTCCGCCGACCACTGGCGACAACATCGATGTACTGTGGAGACCTCACGCCCCACGTGTTGAGCAATTCGGCAGTACGTCCACCCGGCCTCCCGCATGCCCACTATACGCCCTCGCTCAAAGTCCGTCAACTGCACATACGGTTCACGTCCACGCTGTCGCGGCATGCTACCAATGTTAAAGACTGCGATGGAGCTCCGTATGCCACGGCAAACTGGCTGACACTGACGTCGACGGTGCACAAATGCTGCGCAGCTAGCGCCATTCGACGGCCAACACCGCGGTTCCTGGTGTGTCCGCTGTGCCGTGCGTGTGATCATTGCTTGTACAGCCCTCTCGCAGTGTCCGGAGCAAGTATGGTGGGTCTGACACACCGGTGTCAATGTGTTCTTTTTTCCATTTCCAGGAGTGTACATCTCATAAAATGACTACAGAAATTTGGACTCATATGGAGGCTTTGGCCCGTGTTACACCATAAAAGAGCCTAGTCAAATATCTTTTATAAGAGACGTTCAATAAATCTTTGACAGTGTACAGAGATACTTTTATTGTAACTTTTATAAAAGTTAGTTTTATAAAATATTTGTCAAAGATCTCTTCTACTGTACTACGGGCCTTATGGACAGTCGTTCTTCCCGCGTACCGTTCCTGAATGGTACAGGATCTAGGCGAATTACCCTCCGTCACTCATCAAAGGTGCCTTTCAGAGCAATTTTGGGAAAGTTTGCGTCCAAATTATCTCTCGAACAAAAATATGTATGGCGCATATTCCTCCATTTGTGCGGTATCAGTACAACATAATGAACATGAACTTATGTTGATGATAATGATACCAATAACTTTTGAGTATAATGTGAAGGGCATGTGTGTAACAGAGTGATTATTGCAGAATCAAATCTGTGAAAATCCTCTGTATTTTCCTTGAAGTTTAAGAAATTTGGAACTAGCCCACTAATAATGTATCTCAAAATCTGTAATTCGCGATGGAATCTAATCTCATATTTCTGAAGACTTTTGCAGTCAACTTTTCGTCATTTAGGTAAGTAGAGACAGAGGACGAATGTCGTCTTGTTAGCAGTGTCGGAATGAATATTACGTGGTCTTCGTGAGCTGCAATCGGGCAGGTCTGCCGTCTGTGTGCGTGACTAAGAACAAGAAGATGCAAGCTCGGCAACCATTGGCACGAAGTCGGCCCCTGCCACTGAGACAGAGGTCAGACCAGCCCCTGAACGTAAAGTGACTAAAAAGTCAGCAAACGTGCTAAGGCCTATCAATCTTTTGCTGTTGTATATCAGAAAGTTGCCGTTAAAGTTTGATCAAATATAAAATTTAACTTCTTTATGCAATTACGTCCACTTCTATACTCCGCAAGCAACAGTACGACACGTGGCGAAGGATGTGCAACAGTATCATCCCCCCGCCCCCTCCCCCCCCCCCTTTTTCCTAATCCAGTCGCAGACGGCAACCGGAAAGAAAGACTGCCTCTATCTGCTGTATGAGGTGATTACTGCAAGTTAGTGGTTCAGTTATTTCAGCCTCCTTTTACGAGTGTCTGAACGGGACGTTATCTTCAGGGAGTGGGGGAGAGAGGTGGTTGTAGATATTACGAAGTGTCATATCGAAAATGTTATTTATTGCACAACAGGCGAGTTTGTCGGGAAGGAAGCTTATTACTCGCGGTTTATGATAGCGTCACTAATACGTAAGGTTCAAATATTTACCTAAGAATTCGTATTTAACTACAACGTTAGTCTAAAATTTGTGTTGATCATCCAGGACATTACGACCTCACTTATATCTAAGCACTGAGCGCACACAGCACTTGGTGCGGTACGAAAGGATACGGAGAGACAATCCGATCGACTACGTAAGGAAAGACTGGGGAACATAGGCTGCGATTGGCCGGCAGCTGGCAACGAATCTCACAGGAGTGGTGAGGTTGATCGGTTGTTCGTGTGTTGCCCACATAAGTGTCTAATAAAAGCGGTGGAATGAGGCTGAAAGGGTCGTTAAACGATATGTCGTTTTTAACGTCCCAGAGATGGACGAATCGACGCAGGGAACCCGTCAGCACTGAATGGGAAGGACTCTGGGAACGGTTTCAGCATTCAACTAACAACTTTCATGCCATGTTCAAGAACATGTATTTTGGAGGCTTTCCTGCTGGCTAAAACGGAGTAGGCATTAGTCCTTATCAGGTGACATCGAAGTGCAATACTGAGAAAGTCTCGAATGCTGCACAGTGTTCGCTGGACGATGTTGCAAATGGGACGCCACAGAAGGTGGCTCGTGTACGATTTTATTTATCAACCGTGTTCAGTTTGGATTGCAGCGGACTCTGAGAAATAGTGCTGGAGTATGGGAGAACAGAAACTGCCACCTGGTCTGATACACAAACAATTTAGATGGTCCTTTCAGAATAGGTCGTCGTTCAAGACGAATCACAGTAGACACAATTATCAGAAGAAGCGAAAAATGCCCCTTATGGCTGTGGCAGGCTTTCTGGGACGTTTAATTGGTACTTCTTGGGACCTGACTTACTGAGTAAGGGCTGTGTAGAAGCTGTGCTGTACTTCGGTATTATTGTGGACTGCGGGATCTTGAGCATTTCTGGCATATGATGGTTTTGAATAACAGTGTGGCGTCGTCCTAATGGTGCCGTATTTCGGAAAACCGACTTTTTTCTTGCGTCTTCAGGAGGTTCTGATGACTGCCTTCATCTAGGCACAGGCTTAAATACTCCCTTACCGCTTGATGTGAGTCACGGATCCGCGATGACAGGACGGAGCTCCCCTGGCGAGGTTACGGACATAGTGCGCTGTCGGGAAACGAGACGTAATTTGCATTACTGAAGTATATAGATAACACCAGCAAAAGGATTTTCTGATTGTGAAAGTATGTTGAAAGTTACAGCATGTGGAATGAAACCGTGCACCGACTGGAATACAGGCAGCTGTAGGCGCTCGATCAATTAGTTGAAGAAATGATTCAACCAGTATTCGAATTTCTGTCCAAAGAAGATTTGGTTAAAACATGCACCGATGCTAATACGCAAAATGACAAGGAGAGCTTCAGCGTGTACATTTGGATACTAGTACCGAAACATCTTCAATGTCGGCCAAAAACAGTTGAAATAGCATATAGCTGCCAGTATATTCAAAGAGTCCGCAGCTCGTGGTCTCGCGGTAGCGTTCTCGCTTCCCGAGCGCGGGGTTCCAGGTTCGATTCCCGGCGGGGTCAGGGATTTTTCCTGCCTCGAGATGACTGGGTGTTGTGTCGTCTTCATCATCATCATCATTCATCCCCATTACGGTCGGAGGAAGGCAATGGCAAACCACCTTCACTAGGACCTTGCCTACAAAGGCGGCGCGGGTCTCCCGCGTCGCTCCCCTACGCTCTGTAAAGTAGTACGGGACTCATCATCATCATCATATTCACAGAAGGTCTGTTCTGATGACCACGAAATCGTTAGGAATCGCCATAGGCATGAACAGAAAAAAACTTCTCGGAGGTATCAGGGGAAACGAGTGGCCGCCGCGGAGCAAGGAATGTCTCAATTTTTTAAAAGAACGCGGGTTGAAAACTACAGCACCAAATAATGCCTCTATAGCCTTCCGATCGCAGATTAACCGTAAGTTTTGAAAGAACGTTTTTTTGTTACTCCAAATTCTACACGGATTTTTCTAGAAACAACGTTTTTCAGCGCGCGAAGCGCTCTAGAGCTACCACAGATTAGTTGATTCATCTGACTTTTTTTTATAAATGAAAGATAATTAAATTTAGGAGGCCTTAGTGAGACTTTTTTTAGTTGTAGTTTATTTTTTTAACATTTGAAAATAGAAAAACGTGTCAAGAAATAGACATGATCAGTGTAGTGAGATGTTTTTCAAAAAGCAGCCATTTTTTCCGAGGTATTTTTCAGAATCCTATCGTGATGCCCCCTCACCTTCAGAGTCATTCTAATTTAAGAATTTTCTATTTTTATGTGTTTCAGAAAGAGCCACGAATCTGTGCAAGACTTCGGTCAAATCAGGACGCGCCACAAGGCACTGTAGCCGTCATTTTTGATTTGCTAAGAAATAATTTATTCATACACGAAAAGTGGTAGAAGCTCCATTTTAGTAAACACAATCCTTACATGACAAAATTCTAAACTTCACACATTTTTCGTGCCTCTCGACCGGAACCTCCCCTTAACCCACCACCTCGATAGGGGAGCTGCGATCGGGTATTGCGGGTCCGTGAACGACAGCAAGACGTAAGGGGATATTTAAAACTAAGCCCAGCGCAAGACAGTCAGTAATGAGCACCGCCTGAGGATGACAATAAGTTAGCGTGTGGAAATATCTCACAATTTGGAGGGTACTATACTAATGAATACTCGAAAATATTTCAAAATTATCGTCGACTGGATGCACCTGTCCATGGCTAAGTTTTCTTGTCGGGTATTGCACATTCCGTCAGAACTTTCAATGCCACAAGGACACGATCATATTAACGTATCTGGCAAACGTGATGATGAGTTCCACTTATGTCGTAATGTTTAAAATCATGCCGACAGTAATCCTTTGAAACACGTCTGGGATGTCACTAAGCACTAGCGCAGGGTTCAGAAACCTCCACCTCCTACCAGCAGCTACGTCATCCGTGCGGAGACATCTTGTGCTATGTGGAATTGTTCTTTTGTAAAGAACATGTAGAGAAGTTACGCCAAAGAAACGAGGTTTTTTGACTACTGGATGAGCATCTTCACGCCATTACGGGGCCGGTCATAATGTCCTGGATGACCAGTGCAGTTCGTAGCAGGTAGTGGTGGCAAACGCCGGCGTGCTGGCGCGCTTACCTATTGTGGTGAGTGTGAGCGTGGACCAGTAGAAGCTGTATATGTACTGTCGCGAGAGGCTGCTGTTGCGCCCGCCGTTGAGGTTGTACACCCAGTTGTCGGAGCCGAAGCCGATCACGTAGCTGATGGCGAAGTAGAAGCATGCGTTCCAGTGGATCAGCACCAGGATGGCCAGCACCACCTGCCAAAACACAGACCGTCTGCTGCGTAAATACTGTGTATTCGTTACGAAGGCTGACAACCTTCTCTCCGAGATGAAACACGATTGTCGCCGATATAAATACATCGCCTGACGGAAAATGTGAAACACCCAGAATACGTGGTTGGACGACAATGCAACTTCTTACACGTACACCCCATTGGCGGTTATGTAAATGCTTAGTGCTGCGGTTTTCTGCGACAGGTAGAACGGCCGTCAGAGAGCATTAGTGTTAGACCCGAGTTTCTCCTGGCGTATACAACTTTCAAATAACTTCCGGGAATTCAGCCAGGTGACACTTCCAGCGACCGCCTAGATACTTCGGCTGGAGAACACCCCGCCATTTTCAAGGCAAACTGCAACGGACAGGTGACATATATACAAATTTAAAACCTCGGTTCTCGGACTGAAGCTGGAAAGATAACACACACACTGAACACTAGTGCCACCAACCAAAGATGACAAAAGTCAGAGCTATCGATAGTGAGACTACGGATTCGCAGGTGAGGTAGCAAAGACTCTGTCCCTCTGTTTTATGACAAGGGAGAGAGCCGGATTCCAAACAGAGTTAAAACAGAAACCTCCATCCCTGTTAACGAGGTTACTCGCAAATTTAATATCAACTGCCTCTTTAATAACACTGTCGCAATAGATGGACGTGCATGCCAATATCTTGGTGTTATTATATAACATGGGGTGACCAGTATCCAAGCAATGTTCGGCAGTAGCAGATCTACGTGGCTGCTGTAATCGTGTGTGCCGTTTATGCTCAGTACATCGGTCCTCCACGGTCCTGATAGTTTGACCAATATATGCCAAGCCGCAGCTACAAGGAATACGACATATACCCGACTTACGCAGACCAAGATCATCCTTAACGGAACTCAAAGGTGCTCTAATTTTAGATGGAGGTCGAAAAACACATTTCACATCGTATTTCCGTAAAATACGACCGATCTTGTTGGACGTGTTTCCTACGTAAGGCAAAAAGGCAGTAGACTTAGGTGTTGACTAAGAATTATCATCGATCACCCGATGTACAGTTGGTCATAGCGCAACGCACGTTCAATCTGTCTATTACTATAACCATTTTGACGAAATGTAACTTCAAGATGGGACAGCTCAGCTGGCAAAGTCTCAGCGTCAGAAACGACATGTGCCCTGTGTACCAAGGTACGAAGTAGCCCTCCACGCTGAGCTGGATGGTGGGAACTATTACCCTGTAAGTACAAGTCGATGTGAGTACGTTTCTTGTAGACTGCATGTCCCAATGATCCATCATTCTTCCTCCTAACCAATACGTCAAGAAAGGGAAGGCAACCATCCTCTTCCACCTTCATCGTAAAACGAATGTTCGGGTGGATCGAGCTCAGATGTTCTAGAAAGACATTCAGATTCTCCCAACCATGAGGCCAAACAACGAAGGTATCGTCAACGTATCTAAAGAAACAGGCGGGTTTCAAAGTCGCCGACTCGAATGCACGTTCCTCGAAGTCTTCCATAAACAAATTAGCGATCACAGGAGACAACGGACTACCCATCGCAACTCCATCTGTCTGCTCGTAATACTGGTCATCAAAAAATAAAAAGTAAGTGGATGTCAACACATGCCGAAAGAGATTAGTTAATTCAGCAGCAAACCTGGCCTCAATTAACCGCAACGAATCAGACAGAGGAACACGAATGAAGAGAGCGACCACACCGAAACTCACTAAAATATCAGAGTCATTCAACCGCAGTCCCTCCAAACGACGTAAAAATCATCTGGGTTCCTGATATGATGTTCACACCGACCTACTTGTGGACTCGACAGAGAAGCAAGCTGCTTGTTTTAGATATTTCGGCGGGAGAACGCTGAAAGTGTCACCTGGCTGAATCTCCGGAAGTTATTTGAAAGCATTTGTGTTGTTCACGTTTAGTGCAGGCCCCTATCATGCCGTAGCGGAGAACTTTTTCTCGAACTGAACGCTGCCAGTTGCAGAGACGGATATAAATACTGACCTATGACTTAAAGCGCATGACACACAACGAGAGGAAACCGAAGAACAAAATAAAAAGGGTGTTTACCTGACAACTGCTAAGTAATGAAGTCTGTCTTAAATGGATGCAGTCTCCGAGTTTTCTCCAACAGGTCTCCGTCAAACTATGGTAAGTTATAAGTATCTATTTAAGAATGCAGGGTTCTTTTTTTTACAAGCAGGAATGAAAATGTAAGTGGCAGTAAACTTGCGAAGTAACGGATACTGGGGTTGTTTTATTTTCCACTAAGATTTTTTACTTTCGATTCCTGTTTAATATTTCCACATTGTGCGTCTGTCTTTGGTGCTTTTTTCAATCTTTATTTTATTTTTGTATTGCTTCGTAAAATTTATCTACCTTCCTTCCCACAATTTTACCATATAGCCTTCAACTAGGTTGGACGTGAATAATTGTGGTCTCAAATGTAACTTAAACTAGCCACTTTATTTTCACACTTTTTTCTAACAACAGGGACGCAGAGACCTTGCTAACATTAGATGCATCTGTTAACTGACTGTTATGCAACCTTTCATCAGATATTTCACATCATTCACTAGGTACAAACACAGTCTTGTCCTGCAAATGGCGGCTTCAGTAAGGAGACACTACACTAGTAGCAGTGAGCCGTCTAGTTATTTTTAGTACGTCTGTGGTTTAGTGTTGTTGCCAGGCCTGGCAGGGTTTGTAAGCGACGTGAACAGCGTCAGATACTGCGTGATCACTTAGAAGGACACGAAGATGCGAAGTACTCGTGTGAGCACCTGACGAAAGTTGAAGAGGGTCCTCACTGTGGATGTCTGCATGATGCTGAGGTACTCCCTTGGCCAGGAAGAACACCTGATCTGTCAAATGTAGAAAATATGTGAGACCAGCTCCAGCGGCCGTGCCAGTGTCCAGCACATCGAGGACCAGCTACAACAGTTGTGGACCACCTTCCTTCAGGAGAGGGTACAACCCCTCGCACACAAGTCAGTGCATGCATTCAGGCCCGAGTGGGTGCGCCCTCATACTAATACTGCCTGGTTATTTGTAATTTTGACGCGGTATTGTAAACACAGAAATAACACAATATGCCCTCTCAACGCATGAAGTTTCATTTCGTTTCCTCCTCCCCTTCTGGATGTTTTACTTTTTTTGTCAGGCAGTGTACTTCCTTCACTCGATTTCTTACGCAGAGAATGGGGAAAGATGACTTTAGATAGGGCGGACACCTATCAGCAGGAATACCTTCGCGATTTCCAGAATGAATCCATGACTGAAGAATTTAAATCCACGTTTACTGGCCTGTTTTGTCGACCAGGATTGTTCTGCTCATCTGCAGTGATTGTTTTTGCTAGCGCTGTTTTGGATTCCGTAGAAATGTTGGAACACGTGAGGCAATACTGACCCTACGACTTATCTTACAAAATAGATTAAGGAAAGGCAAACCTACGTATCTCGCACTTGTAGACTTAGAGAAAGCTTTTGGCAATGTTGACTGGAATACTCTCTTTCAAATTCTGAAGGTGGCAGGGGTAAAATACAGGGAGCGAAAGGTTATTTACAATTTGTATAGAAACCAGATGGCAGTTATAAGAGTCGAGGGGCATGAAAGGGAAGCAGTGGTTGGGAATGGAGTGAGACAGAGTTATATCCTATCCCCGATGTTATTCATTCTGTATATTGAGCAAGCAGTAAAGGAAAAAAAAAGAAAAATTCGGAGTAGGAATTAAAATCCATGGAGAATAAATAGAAACTTTGAGGTTCTGCGATGACATTGTACTTCTGTCAGAGACAGCAAAGGACCTGGAAGAGCAGCTGAACGTAATGGACAGTATCTCAAAAGGAGGATATAAGATGAACATCAACAAAAGCAAAATGAGGATAATGGACTGTAGTCGAATTAATTCGGGTGCTGCTGCTGGAATTAGATTAGGAAATGAGACACTTAAAGTAGTAAAAGAGTTTTGCTATTTGGGGAGCAAAATAACTGATGATGGTCGAAGTAGAGAGGATATAAAATGCAGACTGGCAATGACAAGGAAAGCCTTTATGAAGAAGAGAAATTTGTTAACATCGAGCATAGATTTAAGTGTCAGGAAGTCGTTTCTGAAAGTATTTGTATGGAGTGTAGCATAGAAGTGTAACGTGGAAGATCAATAGTTTAGACAAGAAGAGAATAGAAGCTTTCGAAATGTGGTGCTACAGAAGAATGCTGAAGATTAGATGGGTAGATCACATAACTAATGAGGAGATATTGAACAGAATTGGAGAGAAGAGAAATTTGTGGCACATCTTGACTAGAAGAAGGGATCGGTTGGTAGGGCATATTCTGAGGCAACAAGGGATCACCAATTTAGTATTGGAAGACAGCGTGGAGGGTAAAAATCGTAGAGGGAGACCAAGAGATGAATACACTAAACAGATTCAGAAGGATGTAGGCTGCAGTACGTATTGGGAGGTGAAGAAGCTTGCACAGGATAGAGTAGCATGGAGAGCTGCATCAAACCAGTTTCAGGACTGAAGACCACAACAACAACAGCGCTCTTTTGTTCTTGTTTCGTTTTTTATAATGGCAAGTTTAAGCGAACAACGTGCAGCTGTGAAATTTTGTATTCTACTCGGTAAAAATTCTGCTGAAACTATTTTAATGTTGAAAACAGCTTTCCAAGATGACGCTATGGGAAAAACTCAAGTGTACGAATGGTTTGCTCGATTTAAAAATGGCTGAGTGTCGATTGATGACAAACCTCGTTCTGGACGTCCATCAACTGCCCGAATCGACGAAAATATTGAAAAGTTCATTCAGGGTTTGTTTCTCGCAGGTCAGATCGTTCAAAAATGGTTCAAATGGCTCTGAGCACTATGGAACTCAACTTCTCAGGTCATGGTCTTGTTCCATTGCCCCACGGCTGATCTGGCTCCGTGCGTCTTTTCCTTATTTCCACGCATGAAAAGGGGCAAGAAAGAACACCGAATTGACAACATAGAAGAAGCCAGGAAAAAACGAGGGAGGAGCTGTCAGCTATTTCTAAAGGTGACTACAAAAAAATATTTCGAACGGCGGAAGCACCAGTGGGACAAATGTATTACTTGTTATGTAGAGTATTTTGAAGGGAAAAGGTTGTTTTATAAACAGTTTGAAAATATATAGCGTTTAAAATATAATTCCGGTTTTTTGGGTACCGCATCACACGTGGTTTCTACGGATTTGCAAGGCTACGGTCAGTACATTAACAATTCACCCAAAGTAAACAAGGTTTGGAACGATGTCCACTTACTGCATTAGCTCACTTACGGATTGCGATATTCCTTTGACAGCAAAAAACTTGCAGTGCACGTCTTAGCGATAAAGACGTACTAGGTGTGTGATACACAATGACGGTCAGAATCTCAACTAGTTGGTAAGGGCCGGCCGGTGTGGCCGAGCGGATCTACACGCTTCAGTTGGAACCGCGCGACTGCTACGGTCGCAGGTTCGAATCCTGCCTCGGGCATGGATGTGTGTGATGTCCTTAGGTTAGTTGGGTTTAAGTAGTTCTAAGGTCTAGGGGACTGATGACCTCAGATGTTTAGTCTGAAAGTGCTCAGAGCCATTTGAACCAAGTGGTAAGGAACTGCTTGTAACTGGTAGGTGGCTCACAAACGCCATAGCTGTTCAAGATTTAATCATTACTTGGTGTGGGTTCCTGTAGTCATGTCCTAGTTCATGAACCACGGGCAACGTATGAGTGGCCACGTAAGTGGTCCCGACAGTCGGGATACCGGTTACTTCGGAATAAGGCTGGGCATCTCGGACATATTCTGAGTCGTGGTCACCTTTGTGCTCATACGGCAAAGACTACCAAATCCACCGGTTAGTCCCTCAGCCGTTAGGGGTAAAACCCAATGGGACTCGGGGCAAGTAAGGCTAGCAACCTGCTTCCCTGATACTTTAAATATGATGCTGGCAACAATCAGAGCAAAATGCCTCGGACCTTTGGAGGTGACGGAGTCCCACCTCTAACTGACAAATCAGGGACTCCTAAGATACGACTTGGCAAACAAATGGTAATGAGATGGGGAGCTATTAATATCAATGGGGGCTACTCTGGGAAGAAGGTAGAGCTGGCAGAGGCTGCAAGTAAGATGGGGCTGGACGTTTTAGCTGTTAGTGACATTCGGGTAAGGGGTGAGAAAGAAGAGGAAGTGGGAGAATACAAGGTCTACCTGTCAGGAGTCAAAGCAGGAATAGCACAATGGGGTGTAGGGCTTTACATCAGGAAAGAAATGGAACCCAGCGTAGTTGCAATAAGGTATGTAAACGAACGACTGATGTGGATAGATTTGACAGTGTCTAGCAAGAAAATTAGGATTGTGTCAGTATATTCGCATTGTGAAGGGACAGATCAAGATAAGATGGATAGTTTTTATGAGGCACTCAGTGATGTAGTTGTTAGAGTAAAGGACAAGGACAGTGTTCTGCTCATGGGTGATTTTAACGCCAGGATTGGAAATCGAACAGAAGGGTATGAAAAGGTTATGGGTAAATTTGGAGAGGATATGGAGGCCAACAGGAACGGGAAACAACTCTTGGATTTCTGTGCCAGTATGGGCTTAGTAATCACAAACTCCTTTTTTAAACATAAGAACATTCACCGGTATACTTGGGAAGGCAGGGGAACCAGATCTGTCATTGACTATATAATAACAGATCAGGAATTCAGGAAGGCTGTGAGGGACACACGTGTATTCAGGGGATTCTTTGATGACACTGATCATTATTTAATCTGCAGTGAAATTGGGATTGTGAGGCCGAAAGTGCAGGAGGTCAGGTCCATATGTAGGAGGATAAGAGTGGAGAAACTTCAGGATAAGGAAATCAGGCACAAGTACATAACAGCGATCTCAGAAAGGTACCAGTTAGTTGAATGTAGTCAATTACAGTCATTGGAAAAGGAATGGACAAGGTACAGGGACACAGTACTAGAAGTGGCTAAAGAATGTCTTGGAACAGTAGTGTGTAAAAGTAGGATGAAGCAAACAGCTTGGTGGAATGATACAGTCAAGGCAGCCTGTAAAAGGAAAAAGAAGGCGTATCAAAAATGGCTACATACCAGAACCCAGGTAGACAGAGAAAGTTATGTTGAAGAAAGAAACAAAGCCAAACAGATAATTGCAGCATCCAAGAAGAAATCGTGGGAAGACTTTGGAAACAGGTTGGAGACTATGGGTCAAGCTGCTGGAAAACCATTCTGGAGTGTAATTAGCAGTCTTCGAAACGGAGGTAAGAAGGAAATGACAAGTATTTTGGACAGGTCAGGAAAACTGCTGGTGAATCCTGTGGATGCCTTGGGCAGATGGAGGGAATATTTTGAAGAGTTGCTCAATGTAGGTAAAAATGCGATCAGTAATGTTTCAGATTTCGAGGTAGAATGGGATAGGAATGATGATGGAAATAGGATCACATTTGAGGAAGTGGAAAAAATGGTCAATAGATTGCAGTGCAATAAAGCGGCTGGGGTGGATGAAATTAAGTCAGAACTCATCAAATACAGTGGAATGTCAGGTCTTAAATGGCTACACAGGATAATTGAAATGGCCTGGAAGTCGGGACAGGTTCCATCAGACTGGACAAAAGCAGTAATCACACCAATCTTTAAACATGGAAACAGAAAAGATTGTAACAACTACAGAGGTATCTCTTTAATCAGCGTTGTGGGTAAAATCTTCTCAGGTGTTGTTGAAAGGAAAGTGCGAGTATTAGTTGAGGACCAATTGGATGAAAATCAGTGTGGGTTTAGGCCTCTTAGAGGTTGTCAGGACCAGATCTTTAGCTTACGGCAAATAATGGAGAAGTGTTATGAGTGGAACAGGGAATTGTATCTATGCTTTATAGATCTAGAAAAGGCATATGACCGGGTTCCTAGGAGGAAGTTATTGTCTGTTCTACAAGATTATGGAATAGGAGGCAAACTTTTGCAAGCAATTAAAGATCTTTACATGGATAGTCAGGCAGCAGTTAGAGTTGACGGTAAATTGAGTTCATGGTTCAGAGTAGTTTCAGGGGTAAGACAAGGCTGCAACCTGTCTCCACTGTTGTTCATATTATTTATGGATCATATGTTGAAAACAATAGACTGGCGGGGTGAGATTAAGATATGTGAACACAAAATAAGCAGTCTTGCATATGCTGATGACTTAGTTGTGATGGCAGATTCTATTGAAAGCTTGCAAAGTAATATTTCAGAGCTAGATCAGAAATGTAAGGACTATGGTATGAAGATTAGCATCTCCAAAACGAAAGTAATGTCAGTGGGAAAGAAATATAAACGGATGGAGTGCCAAATAGGAGGAACAAAGTTAGAACAGGTGGACGGTTTCAAGTACTTAGGATGCATATTCTCACAGGATGGCAACATAGTGAAAGAACTGGAAGCAAGGTGTAGCAAAGCTAATGCAGTGAGCGCTCAGCTACGATCTACTCTCTTCTGCAAGAAGGAAGTCAGTACCAAGACTAAGTTATCTGTGCATCGTTCAATCTTTCGACCAACTTTGTTGTATGGGAGCGAAAGCTGGGTGGATTCAGGCTACCTTATCAACAGAGTTGAGGTTACGGATATGAAAGTAGCTAGGATGATTGCAGGTACTA
Organism: Schistocerca cancellata; assembly: GCF_023864275.1. Lineage (NCBI taxonomy): Eukaryota > Metazoa > Arthropoda > Insecta > Orthoptera > Acrididae > Schistocerca > Schistocerca cancellata. The sequence continues at coordinate 734,170,878 of NC_064626.1, forward strand.
GTAGATGGGAACAATGGCAGGAGGGTGTCCACAATGAAGAAATCAAAGAAAAACTGGGAATGAACTCTGTAGATGTAGCAGTCAGGGCGAACAGGCTTAGATGGTGGGGTCATGTTACACGCATGGGAGAAGCAAGGTTACCCAAGAGACTCATGGATTCAGCAGTAGAGGGTAGGAGGAGTCGGGGCAGACCGAGGAGAAGGTACCTGGATTCGGTTAAGAATGATTTTGAAGTAATAGGTTTAACATCAGAAGAGGCACCAAAGTTAGCACTGAACTGGGGATCATGGAGGAACTGTATAAGGGGGGCTATGCTCCAGACTGAACGCTGAAAGGCATAATCAGTCTTAAATGATGATGATGATGATGATGATGATTCTAAGCTCCATATATTCTTCTTTTCCTCCGCAGCGTCTTTCCCGTCTAGCGCGGGGTCCACTTTTTTCAGTATTTGGCACATTTTGTTTTAGTATTGAACCCTGTAGCCGGATGCCCTTCCTGTTGCCATAGTCCTCAAGGTAAAGTGAGGGAGGGAAGTCTTGTGCGTAATCTGTCTGTGAATCGTGTACAGTTCATTCTGTGAGTTATCGTGTTGTAACTGTTTGTATATCGTATTCGCTGAGGCGGAATTTGGGGACCAGCCTAGCATTTGTCTAAGCGAGCGTGGGAAACCGCCTAAAAACAACACTCAGGGTGGCCGGTGTACCCACCCAGGAGTCCACGGCGCTCCGGGTGCGGCGCACCTCCACCGTATCGCAGGGTAGCGAATTACGTTATACGAGCAGGTGGGTCTGTAGCTCTGTGGAATCATATGTTTGCAACAGAGGCGCAATCTGAGCACAAAAATATATATCTTTCCAACACAAAGATGTTTTCACCTATTAGTTGGCCTTGATGGATATGCTAAATATCCTGTTTGCCATTGGCTCAAACTTCCAGTACAGGCTACGCTTTTAAAACGAAGCTCGCTGACAGACAAGGCACGCGGACGTCACAGCGTACTGATACAGCGAAACAGACTGTTTCGCAATCGACACACCGATCGGTCCAAACGCTTACTGCTGCTCCGTTGGGAAGGTCTGCTCACAGTTATCCGAGAAATCTACCCAGTGACATAAAATTTAATCTCAAAAAGTTGATGCCTGTGCAAACAAATCTCTAGGTCTAACCGACCTACATCTTTGACGTTATACTGCAGAAAGTTTGCGTTAGTTAATTTTGTTCTCAGTTGTTGAAGCTCCGCCGGCCGATGTGGAAGAGGGGTTATAGGCGCTTCAGTCTGGAACCGCGCGACCGCTGCGGTCGCAGGTTCGAATCCTGCCTCGGGCATGGATGTGTGTGATGTCCTTAGGTTAGCTAGGTTTAAGTAGTTCTAAGTTCTAAGGGACTGATGACCTCGGATGTTAAGTCCCATAGTGCTCAGAGCCTTTTTTTTTTTGTTGAAGCTCACTTAAATTTGTCACACTCTGTGAATAAAACTTCGAAAAGAAAGCAGGTTACATGTAAATTGCCATTTCCCGAGAAACTGCTGCTATACCGTCATTCAGTACTATCTATCGCTGTTTTATGTAGTGACAACGTTGTTAAGGGAACATCACATTTGCTATCGTCTGTAAAACTTCACCATTAATTCGGATTTCGCCTACTGTGCCTTGTAAAACATAATGAATTATGCAGGCCATCATTATATCACATAGTGTTTTGGCGGAAGAGATTGTACGGATACATGACAAAACGACTCTTTCCGCTCCGTTTACCTGAATCGAGAGTCACGGCACAAGGCTTTCATTCGTCATAAATTCTGTCCTAGTGTGCGGGTGCGGGAGTCTCCTTAACCTCTCCCGCTACGTAAATGCAGGAATTGAAATCTGCTTCTTTTTCTGTATTACATGTTAATTATACGAGGTAGAAATGAGAAAATACACAGAACTATATGAGTGAGGGAAACCACATAAAAGTCAAATATTAGATCATTAGCATGTGAGGAACTTCGATTGGGCTGTCTTTCTTCTCTCAGTTTTTCGTATTTTTTAAAAGACGTCATATCCGCCATTGACTGTACATTTATTACAATATCTCCTATTACAGGGACATTTTGGTCATTTGAAGTCGTTACAACTGCACTAAACATGTACATCGAGGTATCAGCCGCTGCCACATTCGCCAGCTTTTAAAGTATAAAATACACCATCACGTTATGAGAAAACATCATAAAATACACAGATAAATGCAGCACTGTTAACTAATTTTACCGTTATGTGGTGAGTAGGATAAAAGCACTTTCCACTGAGTTCCTGTTTACTGCACCGTACTAGCCAAACAGGCGTGTATCAGCTCCAAGGTATTTGTGACATAACCAAGGAGTGCATTTAAGAGGCAAGCAGGTGCCAAAATACTCTTAGGTGTTAATCTTAAGGTAGCGGGAAACCGAGGAATCGAACTTTATTAACAGTAGTACAAAGTAGTGGTAAAAACATACACGTATCCATAAACTAGAAAATAAATTCAAACCCTACATGCTCATAAAGATGCATACAATAACGTGGCATGGTTACAAAAGTCCTCGTATTAAACAGTTGTATGGATTAAACGTAATATTTCATGTATTGTGTTACTTGACGTGTGTGGTGTAAAGTGTGGTGCTCACGAGGGCGTCATATCACAAGAAATCATACAATGTAAATACATTCCACTGTGTCCATATATTGAAGTACAACGATTATTCTATTCTGGTAAATTCGGAAATTTGTGGTAAGTTCCTACAGGACTATACTGCTGAGGTTATCGATCTCTAGGTTTACACACTACTTAATGTAACGTAAACTAACTTACGCTATGGACAACACACACACCCATGACCGAGGGAGGACTCGAACCTCCGACGGGGGGAGCTGCGCGTTCCGTGGCAATGCGCCCTAGACCGTGTGGCTACCCCGCGCGGCGCTATTCTGGTAAAATCATCATCCTTACATGTGATTATAAGCACAACACTTTATGATCCATAATGACCATTTCATGTAGTGCCTTACCTAAAAGGTGGGTGTAAAATGTTGGACACGTGCAGGCGTCACTTCACTACGAAACCAAACAATACAGATACTTTGGAGCTAATTCCTACCTGGGTTGACCAGTAATGTGTTTGTTACTGACATGTGCAGTAAGCAGGAATTCAATTTCAAGTGCTTTTATCCTACCGTCACATAACGGAAAAATTAAATGTGCGTGCTGTATTTATTTGTGGGCGTTATGATGTGTTCTCGTAAGGTGATGAAATTTATACGGGGTGTTCAATAAGTCTCTCCGCAGTGCCGTATGATTGTTAGCCGCGCGTGCCTTATGATTTTTCGCCTGCCTGGGTTTTGCAACGAAACAATAAACGAACAACGATATTCAGTGATATACAGCTCGCGTTTCAGTATCACTGCTTGCTGATGTTTTTGGTGATCGCATAATTTCAGAGGGACTTGGCCTCCACGATCGCCCGACCTAACACCACCTGAACTTTTGTTCTGGGGTGCAGCGAAAGCAACTGTCCATAAAAACAGTCCAAAATCCATCGATGAATTGAAAACTGAAATATCCACTTTCACTACTTCTGTTACAGAAGAAATGTTACATCTTGTGTTTGGAAACATGATTAGACGAATTGAATTGTGTATTCAACAAGAGGGGGGACACTTTCAACATTTAATGTGAAAATTTGTAAGTAAAAATGAATATTCAATAAATTAATAACTTGTATTTCACTGAGTTTCATTTCGGTATATTCACTGCGGCATACAGCACGTGCGGCTAAGAATCATACGGCACTACGGAGAGACTTTTTGAACACCCCGTATTTTAGACACGTGGTTTAAGTGACAGAGGTTAACACTAGTCATAGAGGCTCACGTCTTTTTGTTAATGTTGACCACTGCTACGTTTTCAGCAGATGCGTAATATTTTAGTTTATTTTACCTCAGATTTTTCATGGCTGTATTGTGAAACGTATATGTATTTCTGTCAGTGGTATGTCTAACCTCAATGTATGTGATGTTTGGACGTATAACTGCTTGAAAGTTACCAATATTTTGAAACTGCAGTAGCGGATACTGTAACATAAATATAGTCAATGGCGAATGTGAAGCCTTTTTAAAATTTCTGCGAGAGATGTACAGTTGTGTACTTTTCACATTACAGATTCCTGTTTGGTTGGAATGTGTTCATTGGAATGATTGATTAAGCACATTGCGAACGAATTTGAAATCTATGAAGTTGTGTCGATTATCAGACATATTTAAATATGTGCCTTAAAAGGTGTAGGATCTGATCAAGGTGGTCTCAGCACGATGCCGGACTAGAGACGCACTGGTGGTATAAAGCGGTTGAGTGAGATTGGCTTTAAGGATTTAAGGAAAAAGTTAGTTTAAAACCGTTTATTTTCTCTGCCTCGTGATGGCTGGGTGTTGTGTGCTGTCCTTAGATTAGTTAGGTTTAAGTAGTTCTAAGTTCTAGGGGACTGATGACCATAGATGTTAAGTCCCATAGTGCTCAGAGCCATTTGAACCATTTGAACCAAACCGTTTAATAACGGGGAGAAGGGAGTTGGTGGAAGACTTGGCGGCAGGAAGGGCATTCGGTAACCTTCTAACACTAACACCGTTGAATCCAGGTTAACGTGCCGATTCCTTGAAGACACGGGAAGAAGAAGAAAATTTTCATTTTCTGAGTAAAGTAACTGTTGTAAACCCAAAATCCCTATGTAAATGGTTTGTTTCCTTTACTCTAGGTAATAGTTTTATACTTGACCTAGGAGACATAGCTGCAGTAAGTAACCAAAAGATAATAGCACTTCCTCAGAGACTTAACAGAGAGATGATACGGCAAATAAATTCCCAAATTTATTGATTTAGTTTGTAATATACAGTGGCCATTACACTGAGTCCTCATTCGATGAAAGAGGGGTATTTTCTGGTAATCTTGTATCTATTCTCGATCAGAATAATGTATGCGGTTCCCGTGCAATGATACAAGTCTTTCTGTCCGTATTGAAGCCAACCCGTTTCGGATTTTTGTGTGAATCCGACCATGAGCTGACCAGTTGCGTTCTGTTGGAGGTACATTTAGAATCCCGGATGTCAAAGGACACAAAGGTTGCTCAGTGCACAGACCTTTCCACCAGCTGGATCGGACCACCATCTCGAAACTGTGCTAAATGCTGCAATCAAGTTGAAGCAAATTGCTTAGTGTTTCTACATAGTCCATTGGCATTCCTCATGTGGAGTAAGAGCTTCTCCCTAACACCATGGGTCCAGACGGTTTGCTACTACTTGGAACGTTTTGAACGTTAACTCTTCCCTACGTTTCACGAAAGCTTTTATAATCGATTTGTCTTGTGAAAAAAGTACTGTACTCTCCGCCAACACTGCATCCACGTTAGCTCAAATTACAGCAAAAACCTCATGTACTGCCGAGAAAACGGTATTGTCTACTTCTGCTCTCGTTACAGATTTCAGTAACCGTAAAGCCTCTTCCAGTTCCTGCCATGTCTCATTCTCTAGCAGGCCTTGTCGAACTGCACATTGGGACAAACAGTTGTTTACAACATAGCGTCCCTGCTCTTTAAGAAGCTATCAAAACATATTGCTTCAGCAGCACATCGCTTTCTAAATGGAAGTTTCAGTGTGGCAGGTGAAGTACCGTATTTCTCTTTCCTCTTAACCTCCAATACGGTATTTTTAAATCTCTGTGTCGGACTATAGATGAAATTCACTGGATTTGATTTTTCAAATGTGAATGGAAAGTTACTTTTAAGCAGTTATATCTGAATTTCCTGAAATTTGCTTTGATTGTTGAGTACGATACTGCTTTTGGAAGCCCAGAGCAGTACACAATATTGCCTGAAGCTTGCGTATACATGATTATTACGAGCGGTAATAATGTGTTGGCTGACAACAATTTTAATACCAGTCACAAAGTGGAATCATTGTCTTCTGTGAATCTTAAAGTGTGTTGAAGCCTCAGGAATAGTCGAGGACCGGAACAATTGTAAATTTATCCTAGATCTTGACCGGAGACTATTTAAATTTCAAACGGACGGTTTTTATTCCCTTCCCGTGATGCACGAAGTGTTTCTGTAAAACCCATGCCGTGGTATAGACAACAGTACAAGCGAGAAATAGATAATTTTTCGTGAAATCAAAAACAGAAAGAAATTTATTTTACAGCTTATTTTACTTAAATGAAAAGTATTGTTTATATTTATGCTGTCAAATTGAAATATCCCTATTGCGATATCACCTAAAATTCTTTTAAACAATTCTGCTAGTTTTCTGATGGATATTCTTTCACCTATCTTTCAATCAAACGAAATCTTAACTTCTCGAAGTACGTAGAAAAACAACATATTCTGGAATATAAGTATTCTACTGAGTTTTGATTCTTCTTCAAAATCCAGCACTATAGTAGATAAGGGCCGACCTGGTCCATTAGTTGAAAACGTAGAGCATTACTTTGCGAGACGATAAGGTCAGCCAAGTATGAATCGCATTCACGGATTGGAATTACGAGTATTGGTATGGAAAAAAAAAAATACTAGCTTGCGTTTGGTTTCGTTGCCGGCCTTCAGTTTGCGTCAGTGTGGATATACATATTAGGTGAATGGTTTCCCTCTCCGTTAGATAGGAAAACATTAAGATGGCAGCAAGGGTATCAAGAAAATAGTACTGAGAATAACAGAAGGATGAAGAAAGGGCAACTGGTACCAGATTCACGCTCAGGTACTGGTCTTGTTTTTGCTGCCCTGTAACTGAAAATTTATTTAGTTCCAACGTCCGTTCCCTGAGAATGAGGTCTTTGATAAATCAAATAATACTTTTCGAGTAATTATTTGCGACAACCGTTCTGTACAATATCATTTATAGATCCTTCATGAAAGAAAAGATCACTTGATTTTTGTCCCTAATTTCCCGCCAATAACATAATTTTCGGAGGCAGCAGGAAACTTCTGAATGTTTAGCTACAGCGTCAGTTAAAAGCAGCTTAGAAAGACCGTGAGTTTAAAAACCACTTCAGCAACTGTCGCAAGGAAATTAGAAATTTGTTGCTGCGATGAAAATGTAGTACATATTCAAAGACTCTCCATTATATGTAGAATAAGCTATGCAATGTAGGTTTTGTAGCCTACCAAAGAATTGCTGTGTCAATCGTAACGGAAGGCGCAACGTATGCAAAAAGAAGGTGAAGGCATAACACTCGTTAACGTTGAACATACAGGATGTCAACGTGGTAATGACACGAACTTTGAAAGATGTTACAGAAACAGGAAAATATTTGATACGTCATTCTCAAAAATGGCTCGGAGCACTATGGGACTTAACATCTGAGGTTATCAGTCCCTTAGAACTTAGAACTACTTAAACCTAGCTAACCTAAGGACATCACACACATCCATGCCCGAGGCAGGATTCGAACCAGCGACCGTAGCGGTCGCGCGGTTCCAGACTGGAGCGCCTAGAACCGCTCGGCCACACTGGCCGGCACGTCATTCTCTGCCAGTGGAATTCGGGAAACCACATGTATTACGAATAGTTTGTATGAGGTCATAAACTGATTTGTAATGTGCGTCGTTGATAGCATTGCAGCATAGTGTGGAAAATGTAGGCTTGTATCATAAGGAGTGGGGACTGTAAGCTCCAACGCTGTATTGCTCATAACTTGACGTGTCACTGACTTGGTAGCATCGATATAAAGATCTTTAGATTGCAATCTGCGTTTGCAGGTTGAAGTGTACAAGCGTTCAGTCTTAGTGAAATAGCATTGTACTCGTTTTCGAAATTTACAGAAATGGTTTTCGTGTACGAACAAACGCAAACTGTTGGAGAGCTGAAGGGTTATATAGGGCCTAGCATTCAAGAAGATGTTCGACACTCGCTATGTTTCCCATGAACGTTCCAACGGTCAAGTGAAACAGGGCGACAGCTATCACAACACAGAGAACAGAGTACTACTATCTATACGGACTGCTGACTCGGAAAAAGCAGTGATCGCTCGCCCATCAACACTTTATATGTGCACGTTTTTCAACTACATCTACATCTAGATGACTACTCTGCAATTCACACTTAAGTGCTTGGCAGGGTGCACAGAGGCGCCTTCAGACTACTTCTCTACTATTACACTCTCAAAAAGCACTTAGAAAGGATGAATACCTAGATCTTTCCGTGCGAACTCTCATTTATTTTAACACGAGGGTCATTTCTCCTTCTACTGGAGAAACTCAACAAAATATTTTGACATTTAGAGGAGAAGGTTGCTGATTGAAATTTCTTGGATCGATGTCACCACAATGTAAAACATATTTGTTTTAATGATTGCCATTCCAAGTCGCTTTTCATATCCGTGACACTGTCTCCCCTGTTTCACGATAATACAAAACAAGTCGTCGTTCTTTTAACTTTTTCGATGTCTTCCACCAATCCTATACGATAAATATCACATACTAAGCAGCAAGAGGATGAACATGCGCAGTGTACGCAGTCGATTTTAAAATTTATTATTTCGTTCCAGCATGATGGAGAACCTACTAAGTTTGCCAGTCTTTGCCAACAGCTGCATAAGACGTTACGTCAATGGTGTACAGAAGGAACAGGTCCACATTCGTGACTATCTCGTTCACACGACCTGACTCCACTTGGCTCCTTCTTGCGAAGTCATGTGGAAAATCTTATCGATATGCTAGTGAGAATTATCGCTGTCTGTTTCTTCGCCTAAACAACACCATGTGTTTCCACAATGTCTTCACTCTGCAACGGAGTTTGCTCTGTTTTGAAATATCCTGATAGATTAACACTGTGTGTGTTAAACCTGCACTCGAGACAGGAGACAGTCCGCTGCAGAATGAAAGATTTATTTTGAAAACAACTTCTGGACTGTGACAAGATCATTTCTCCGCATTGTCCTTTTTTCCAGGAGAGGTACTCCAGCGGAGTATGCAGGAGAGTATGCATTTGTGACATCATGAAGGTGAAGGGGATGCTGGTAGAATCGAAGTTGTGAGGGGAGGGGGCTCACTAGTAGTGGCTGTATGGGCCAAACGATAACAGCACTGCCCGAGAATGAGAAGGTTCAAGTTTCGAGTCCCGTTCCGGCACTGGAAGTTTCCCCTCCGCTGGGTTGACCTGCTGTAACAGGAAATTCTCCGCTGGCAATCTGACAGCTGTCTTTCCGTTGGATTCCGAGATGCTGATTTAGTCTGCAGAAATAGCGAGTTCAGTTTATTGGCATACAGACATTAGTGAGCTACTGAATTACCTACAGAACGTGATAGCCTTCGACGACTGTTGCTTGTTTATCGATAAGTCAATAACACGAAATAAAATTTAAAGCAGTTCGTCTTTAAAGAAATTTAATTTTTCTACTAAATTGTCAGCTTAAGTCTAACGTATGTCCATCAGTTTACTGGCAGGAGCCAACAATATTTACTGCTCTCTATGAATATTTACGCGTAAACCGCTGACTGAGCATAGATTGTGCAATGTGAGAACCAGCATGTGTTTGATTAATGCCACTAATCTGAATAACGGTTAGTGAGCTATGACGTTTATTGAATTTATTTATTTTGTGAGTCAGATTTCACAGTGATCGTTATTTCATGCATTAACATGTTCATTAATTATAATTTTAGTTTGATACACAAAGAGCGTGACAAACGTTCAACTACTGTTGTCCCATCACCCACATACTGCAAACTTGCAGTGGTGGAACCACTTCCATACTTTTACATAACTCATGAAGCTACTACCGTATTTCTGAAGCATTCAGGAGCAAACAACAACCGTTTTTATAACGCCACTAATCAGAAACTGACCATCTATTTATGTCCTAATAGAGCGAAGATTTTTATACATGTTTTGAAGATAATGTGTACTGAAACAACTGGCAAGCGGCTGTTTCACACGTGTGGCTGGGTTATTAACAATGATTCTAAAAATAACAATACATGGAAGGTGTATCTGAAACGATATTAGAACAGCAACACAACGTGAAAATTCCATAGCGATTCATATCTTCGAACATCCTTGGTTTCGAGTTATTAACGCTATTTGAACGTAATAACATATTCACAGTGATGTGTCCAGCGATCATCATTTCAAGTCCTCGTGGAGAAGAAAGGTATTGTTAGCAATATTTAGAGTACTGGAATGTCGTATCTCTCGGACTATAGTTGATTGCCTGTATAACAGCAGCAGTCAGCACTAGGTGCAGATAAGTCAATCTATAGTGAAATGTTTGGTTTTGAAAGAATAGCTAGGTTGAAACTTCCTGGCAGATTAAAACTGTGTGCCGGACCGAGACTCGAACTCGGGAGTTTTGCCTTTCGGGGGCAAGTGATCTACCAACTGAGCTACCCAAGCATGACTCACGCCCCGTCCTCACAGCTTCACTTGTGCGAGTACCTCGTCTCCTACCTTCCAAACTTCACAGAAGCTCTCCTGCGAAACTTCCAGAACTAGCACTCCTGGAAGAAAGGATATTGCAGAGACAAGGCTTTGCCACAGCCTGGGGGATGTTTCCAGAATGAGATTTTCACTCTGCAGTGGAGTGTGCATTAATTTGAAACTTCCTGGCAGATTAAAACTGTGTGCCGGTCCGAGACTCAAACTCGGGACTTTTGCTTTTCGCGGGTGAGCAGTCCCGAATTTGAGTCTCGGTCCGGCACACAGTTTTAATCTGCCAGGAAGTTTCAAATTAGCGCACATTCGGCTGCAGAGTGAAAATCTCATTCTGGAAACAGCTAGGTTGTGATGAAGTGAAATCATTTATGCATCAACTATGGGAACAATCGCTAACTAGTCTGAAAAGTTATGAGAGAACTGCCCCACTGACCGGTATTCCAAACGTTAGATTTCTCTTCTTCTGCTTCGCTCAAAAGGAGCCTGCTCGTCCGGCCCGTTTCACGGTAGTGAATATGCGTGCATGAATATGCGTCACCAGAGGCCGCAAGGAGCAAATTACGGCCAGTACAAAAACTAACAGAAATATTATTTAGATAAATAATTTGGTTTTGATATTCGTGTAATCATCATCAGCCGTTTGTCGTACACTAGCGGGTAAATTTCTCCTCTAGACTGTTCCATGCTCCAACATCTTCAGCGATATGGATCATCGATACTTTTGGATTTTTTCTAATCTCTCGCACATAAACGTATCATCCGATTCAGTAACCTTCTTGTTAATTTTTAATATTTTCATTTCGATTTGTTAATTATACATCAGGTTAGTCTTATTGTGTCAGCGTCCTTGTGACAGTAGTAACACCGGTCCCAACAGATCACCTATGTTAAGCGCTATCGGGCTTGGCAAGCATTTGGATGGGTGATCGTTCGGATCCGCCGAGTGCTGTTGGCAAGCGGGATCCACTCAGCCCTCGTGAACACAGTAGAGGAATTACTTGATTGAGAAGTGGCGGCCCCGGTCACGAATGCTGGCAACGGCCGGCAGAGCGGTGTGCTAACCACATGCCCCTCCAAATCCGCATCCATTGACGCCTGACGGCTGAGGATGTCACGACGATTGGTCGGTACCGTCGGGCCTTCCAAGGCCTCTTGGGACGGAATTTCATTCAGTTAGTCTTACTGTACAGTGTTGGCCATTAAAACTGTAGCAAGTTTAAGGACGCGTGCAACAAACGTCAAACTGACATTAAATGTTCTACAAGTTTGGATATGCAGACGACTAGCGTTTCAGTGCATCCGCACGAAGTGGATAGGAATAACTCATACTACGTGATGTATATGAGGGAAAAGTACAAAGTGGGTTTCTCATTCAACAATCGCACTTTAATAATGGAGGCCTGTGAGAAGGTCGTGTTATGCTTCGTGAAAGAAGGAGAAACTAGCATATGTCAGAAATCGACGACGCTAGGATCGTGTCATTTGGAGTTTTCAGTTCGCCTTCTCTCGGTAATGTCGCCCACGACAGTCGGAATCCCATGACTGTCATGGGAACATGGAATCGATGGTTTCAGGAGGCCTGTACTCAACGCCTTACGGGGTTCAACGGCGCCACGGGACTAACGCCCGACATGGCGGACGTATTGTTCGCTATGACTGGCAGAATCGTACAACTACGCCATGTATTTTGAGTCAAAAAGTAGGCTTGTGTGCAGCACTTATCCGCACAGACAGTGCGACAATGTCTGGAGCCGCAGACTGTCAAAACAGCATCAACTGTTGCGGCTTCTCTAGAAGCAGGAAGCAAAGAGGCAAGAATGGTGCGCCGGACGACAATACTGGACACAGTAAGTGGCGCCACAACGTCTTAGACGAGTCATGTTTTTTCGTGCATCACCGCGACTGCCGTATTCATGTATGGAAGCCACGAGCTGAACGAACATTGCCAGACTGCATCGTCGTTATCGTACAGAGCCAGCAAATGGTGTGAGGGATTGGGGTACCTCTAGGTACCCCTCTGGTTCGCGTAGCAGGTGATATGGACGGCAGGCGCTACAGTTCTGTCCTGTAAATACTGGTGGCTGTATCCTATCTTCGAGGTTTCCGTGAGGTTTTCATAAAGTTAAAACAAGACTGCAGTTTGTCTGTACTGTTCCAGCCTGTCTCAATAAAGAGGATCTTCGACCCTTGCCCTAGCCAATTCGTTCTTCACATCACTGACTCACTGACACTCATTGACACTCTGTCTCACTGACATTGATATCTCTGGTCATGCGTTGCCGAGAGACTGGCTTACCAGCACTCGCCAGCCACGAACTTTGGAGCAGGGTTGGAGAAGCATGGAATGGCGTAATCATACCTGCCATCCAACCTCAGTTGGAACTGATGCCCATCTAGACAGAGCTATTGTTGCTGTCAGCGTTGGAAGCTCTGTGAGGTAAATTTCGCGCCAATAAATGAGTTACAAATTTAATCATGTATTCTTCACACTGTACTGTATCTCAGGAACAAAGTGGTTGTGATTATTTTAAACTGAGGATGGGAACCCATCAGTTTTCCGAATAGTCAGTTCACGAGAATACGGTTATGCAGGGTCTATTCTAAAACAAAAAAGCTATTACAAACAGCCATAGTTATATAATATTTGAAAAATTCAAAAAAAATGATTTTGTTTTAACGGCTTAAAATGTACTCTTGGATGTCTACTTTATTGCAGTGTTCATCGAAAGTTGTCCAGAAACCCCGTTATCGAGTTGCAAGACGATCTGTGAAAACGTGTCTCCGAAAACCATTCGTAGCGGGGGTGGGGGGTGAGGTTGAGGGAGGGGGGGGGGGGGGTGAATAGCTGGAGGAGCACCTCCTTTAGGATCTTGAAGGATTGCTGTATGGTCCAGGGATCGCTGACTAGAGATATGTTTAACTAAAGTAAAAAAAAAAAAGTAATCCAAAACTTTAAATGCGTTTTTCTCGAAACCGTATGTTTCAAACTGGCGGGAAAAGTGACTTTGGAACGGGACATATAATTTTGATCGAAATTTCATGCCAGCATTCTAAACTGAGTTCTCTATAGGCGTATGTAGTCATTTTGCGATATCTTAAAATATCTATTTTTGGATCACGATTTTATGGGCGAAGAAAATGACGTGCTTCAGCACGTGACCATTTTATTAAAATTTAATGTTTTTCAATCATCGTATGTATGGTGACGGAACGTGTATTGAGACTGACTTTTACAAAATTGAAACTTCCTGGCAGATTAAAACTTTTACAAAATTGTTTTATTACAGGTCCAAAAGTGGGCATTCGGGAATTCTCGCCTATGACCAATGTTCCGGCTGCGGGGGGTTTTTTCGTTTGGTGCAGCGGTTTCAGGAAGTGTCCGATGTGGACTCAAAAATAACTTCTTAAAGACAAAAGTGTAAGGATAAAACTGTATCATTAGATTTAGTATTACTTTTATTTTGTATAAAAATATCGAAAATTAATTTTTTTAATGCGTTCAAGGAGGGCTACTCCATTAATGCACAACGGTACATCGGTAAAAGTTACAGAGAAGAAAGTTAAAAAAAATTTCCTACATACTTTCAGATGTTTTATATCAGTACGCTTAGTCACACGGACAATATCACACCTATAATCCATTTCACACCCTACATTCCGAAGCATATGTAGATCCACCTACGCCAACCTATTACAAACGCGCATTTGCAGTTCTGTAATTGTCTTCGGCAAAGAACAGACATACATAAAGTCTTCCACGTAACCCCATTAAGACGAAGCCCAAGGATGTCAGGTGCAGGGATCTAGGTGACCACGATCAGAACACAGCGTCCAGTACGACCGATTTGCTGATTTAAAAATGCGTGGGCCTTCCTAAACTAATGTGGGGGAGCTCTATCTTACTGAACTATGTTATCTGTGGGGTTCGTATGAAGCTGTGGCATCAGCCATTGCTCAAACTTGTCAATATAGATGGTTGTTGAAACAGCTCAATGCAGAAAAATGGGGCGTATAACTTTTGTGCCGATCTCGCACAGAACACTGCACAGATTCAACTACGCTTGCGCAACGAGAGAAATTTCTAAGATTCTTTTACATTCTCTGTAATTCTTTTCTATGTAACGCTGTGCATCAAATAGTCGTATGCGTTTGCAGTTAGTATATTAATTTTGAATTACACTCTCCCGTGCTGCGCATTAGCTGTACAGTACTAGAATGGAAAAACTGATAGAAGCCGACTTCGGCGAAGATCAGTTTGGAGTCTGGAGAAATGTGGGAAAACGCGAGGCAATACTGACCCTACGTCTTCTCGTCGAAGATTGGTTACAGAAAGGCAAACCTACATTTATAGCATTTGTAAACTTAGAGAGAGCTTTTGACAATGTTGACTGGAATACTCTCTTTCAAATTCTAAAGGCGGCACTGGTAAAATACAGGAAGAGAAAGGCTATTTACAATTTATACAGAAACCAGATGGCAGTTATAAGAGCCGAGGGGCACGAAAGGGAAGCAGTGGTTGAGAAAAGAACGAGACAGGGTTGTAGCTTAACCCGAATGTTACTCAGTCTGTATATTGAGCAAGTCTAGGAGTAGGAATGCAGTCATCCTCCCCAACTTTTAAACCTGTGCTTCGAAGAAGCAATGACGGAAATAAAAGAATGAAGATTAACATACAGGGAGAAAGGTTATCAATTCGATGTTGGCATCATTATCCTCAGTGAACTGTAAAGAGTTACAGATCCTTCTGAATGGTATGAGCAGACTAACGTGTATCGAGTATACACTGAAGAGCCGAAGAAACTGTTACACATGCGTAATATCGTTTAGGGCCCCCACGAGCACGCACAAGTGCCGCAAACCACGTGGCGTGGACTCGACTAATGTTTGTGGTACTGCTGTAGGGAAATGACACCATGAATCCTACAGGGCTGTCCACAAATCCGTAAGAGTACGAAGGGGGGGGGGGCGGGGGGAGATCTCTTCTGATCAGCACGTTGCAAGATATGCTCAATAATGTTCATGTCAGAGAGTTTGGTGGCCAGGGGATGTGTTTAAACTCAGAAGAGTGATCCTGGAGCCACTCTGTCGCAATTCTGGACGTGTGGGGTATTGCATTGTTCTGCAGGAATTGCCCAAGTCCATCGTAATGCACAATGGACGTGAATGGATGCAGGTGATCAAACAGGATGCTTACTTACCTGTCACCTGTCAAAGTCGTCTCTAGACATATCTGGGGTCCGATATCACTCCAACTGCACACACCCCACACCATTACAGAGCCTCAACCGGCTTGACAGTTCCCTGCTCACATGCAAGGTCCATGGATTCATGAGATTGCCTCCATACCAGTTCGCGTCCATCCGCTCGATACAATTTGAAATGAGACTCTTTCAACCAGGCAACATGTTTCCAGTCATCAACAGTACAATGTCGGTGTTGACAGGCCCAGGCGAGACGTAAAGCTTTGTTCGTTTAGTCATCAAGGGTACACGAGAGGGCCTTCGGCTCCGAAAGCCTATATAGATGATGTTTCGTTGAATGGTTCGCACGCTGACACTTGTTCAAGGCCCAGCACTGAAATCTGAAGCAATTTTCGGAAGGGTTGCACTTCTGTCACGTTGAACGATTCTCTTCAGTCGTCGTTGGTTCCGTTCTTCCACGATCTCTTTCCGGCACCAGCGATGTCGGAGAGTTGATGTTTTACCGAATTCCTGATATTCACGGTACACTCGTGAAATGGTCATACGCGAAAATCCCCACTTCATCTCTAGCTCGGAGATGCTGTGTCCCATCGCTCGTGCACCGACTATAACACCACGTTCAAACTCACTTAAATCTTGTTAACCTGCCATTGTAGTAGCAGTAACCGATCTAACAACTGCGCCAAACGCTTGCTGTCTTATGTAATCGTGCCGACCGCAGTGTCGTATTTTGCCTGTTTACATATCTCTATTTGAATACGCATACCTATACCAGTTTCTTTGACGCTTCAGTGTAGAAATTGAGAGTAAACCCAAGGAGGACGAAAGAACTGAAGAGCAGTAGAAGTAAGATCAAGGATAAACCTAACGTCCAAATTGAGGACCACGTAGAAGACGAAGTGAAGGATTTCTTCTAGCTTGGAAGCAAAGTAACGCTTAAAAGACGACGCAATGAGGACTTAAGCTGCTGACTAGACAGGCAAACAGGGCATTACTCAGTAAAAGAAGTTTATTGGTATCAAACACGCATCTTAATTTGGGCAAGAAATTTCTGAGAATGCACGTGTGAAACCTAGAATTGTATGACAGTGAATCATGAATAATAGACTGTGAAAAACCGGAAAAGAAAAGGATCAAAGCGTGTGAGGAGTGCCGTTATAAGAAGATGCTTAAAATTAAGTGGATGATAAGAAAAGAAATGAGTTGGTTTCACGCAGAATCAGCGAGGAACGGAATATCTGGGAAACATTGGCAAGAAGAAAAGATAGAATGATTGGAGATGTTTTAAGACATCAGGGTATAAATTTCGTTATACAAGAGGGACCCGTAGAGGGCAAAACTATAGGGGAAGACACAGATTGAAAAATATTCGAAAAATAATCAAGGACGTCAACGTCTACTCTGAGATGCAGAGGTTGGCATAAGAGAATGCATTATGGTAGTCCGCACCAAACTTATCAGATGACTGATGGAGAAAAAATACTGTGCCTCCAAGGTTCTCTAGAATTCGCCACAATTAAAAAGGGATACCGTTGATGATAAATATACCAGGCTAGTACTCGAACGCTGACTTAAGTCTTTCGCAGGCAGAATCACCACAGCACACCTCACGACCTCACTCAAAACATCAATCCACAATTATCTCTTCCGTACTTTTCCAAACTCGACAGGGGTTCTTCTGCATAACTTTATTGAACGAACATTTCAGGTAGAAGGAACGTGGAGGAAAATGGCTTGGGGGGGGGGGGGTGAGGATGGGGGGAGGTACTGTGGCATGTTTCCAGGAAAAAGTCTAGGATCGAAAATCATTCCAGCACGAAGAGCTAATCTGTTAGGAAGTTTACAAAATGGCTCAAATGGCTGTGAGCACTATGGGACTTAACTTCTGAGGTCATCAGTCCCCTAGAACTTAGAACTACTTAAACCTAACTAACCTAAGGACAAACTGCCTATTGGCTTCTGTCTCGGGTTCTTCGGCCGACGTTCATCTAATGATTTTTCTGACGTTTCGCCAGCACGAGTGGCTGGCATTGTCAAAGCTTCACCCTCCATTGCCGGTGGTGAACTGGAGGCGAGCTCGCGGCCGCAGACTATATGTACCTGGCGCGGCGCGCCAGGTACATATAGTCTGCGGCCGCGAGCTCGCCTCCAGTTCACCACCGGCAATGGAGGGTGAAGCTTTGACAATGCCAGCCACTCGTGCTGGCGAAACGTCAGAAAAATCATTAGATGAACGTCGGCCGAAGAACCCGAGACAGAAGCCAATAGGCAGTTTGTCAACAAGTGGCCACGAAAGCCTCAACAATTTTGTAACCTAAGGACATCACACACATCCAAGCCCGAGGCAGGATTCTAACATGCGACCGTGGTCGCGCGGTTCCAGACTGTAGCGCCTAGAAACGCTCGGCCACACCGGACGGCAGGAAGTTTACACTCATCTATAATATCAAGAGTTACTAATTTGGTTAGGTTATTCTTCTAGAAGAACAATTTTTTTAGTATAACTGCTTGTCAGATTTCCATGAAATCTGGGGAAACCGACGGCAACGTGTTGTCATTATATGTTGAAGTAGAGACTTCTCGCCATCTTATGTAGCATACTCACGAAAGTGCACTAACCTCTTCTGTTAAGATTTCACGAGTGCACGAATTATAAACTTGTAAGATGCTACGCAGGCATTAGTTGAGAATTTAATCTAAGTCTCGCGCTGGTACGCCCTCGCCACCCTTATCAATATGGCATCTACTGTGTTTCTTCAGTAACACCATAGAAGTACGAAGTTTCCCAATGACAATATGGAAACCGTAGTTCCGATTGACCAGTTTCTTAGATAGTCGTATTGAATTCTTGATAACATGGTCCCAGATGTTTGAAGTTTGGGTACATTTCTATTTTATTGGAGTCTTTCAAATAACCAGTATAAATATAGTGTTGGGTAATGGCAGGTTTGGCGATTGGGAGGCAAATATGCCGCTGACACTCCCCAAAGCAATTCGTTACGGTGTGCATGGCTTGCTCTGTATAAGATTTCGCGAACGCGACAGATATCGAGTACTCCATGCCTTGGGCAGCTTTAAGTCGTCGTTGACCGATCTGAAGATCGTCGGGATTTTTGTTGCAAATCGAAACACCGCTCTGGCCTGATCTCTGTGCTCCACGTATTTTTGCAGAAACATTCACAATCTCACAAGTAAACCGTCATCTTGAAGGTCTCGTCCTCGCCCTTTCTCCGTCGTTTACGCGTATGTAGAGCCCTCTGTATTTGACTAATAGTATACTTCTTCTCAAGGAACACTATTTCGACACAGTCCAATTATCTTCTGAATGCTATCTGCGTCTGAGATGCTACTGGCTCGGTGGATAAAGGTCTTTAGAACGCCCATTCCTTGTGTCGGGTGATGGCAACAGGTGGCCTGTTAACACAGATCTATGTGAGTGAGCTTTTGACACGCCAATGACCAAGTGCACCATCTCTCTTACGTCACAGTAAGACATCTAGAATCGGCAAAATGTACCTCTCTCCATGTACATTATGAATTGTATGTTAACACGTATGAAATGTATACATCGAAGAAAGTCATGGCGATGTGCAAACCAATGCGCAAAACTATAAATGTACCAACATATTGATGGGATAAATTACTTTTCAACTACTTGCTGCGATCAAGTTCTCTGGCCCTTCTCCAAAACCGTAGTTTCTTAACGATATCATACCGTGGCACTGGACTGGACATTACTACAGAAGAAATACGCCATACAACGTCGGCTCCGTTCATTGCTGTATATGAACATTGCTGTTTATTTAATTTAAACTTATGTACTGAACTGATCATTAGTAGTCGCGTTGTAATACAATTCACCTTGAGGAACTACTTTACACTAATTACATTTTTAATTATAGTAAATTCACTCAAGCACAGTAAAGAGCAGTCAGGTAGACTCACTGAAGTAATGCACTTGAGAGCAGCATGTGGGAGCAATCAGAGAATGTCGTGAGCCAGCTACAGAAATGTAACGAAGGTATATTTTAGGTGTTTTTGTTTGTACAAGAAGAAATATATTTTTGACCAACGGCTAAATTGATTATAGTTACACTTACAACATAGTTTATTAGTACCTGAGTCTGAATTGATGTTTGCATAAAAAACATTGTCGTCCCACCAGAATTAATTTTTTAAATACAATCGCACGTCGTAGGATCATAAACACTGTGGTTAGTTACCACTTTTCCGAAAATCAGTACTTGTCTGCCCTAGCGCCATATAAGTTTGAAATTGGCTCAAACGTGCCTACAAACTTTCTCTGCAATGGCAAGAAAGCAGGGCGCCCTATCACGTCAGACTTGGGCTCTGCGACGCTTCGGACAGCAAGGTGTCGAACATGCGGGAAAAAGGGCCAGAGCTCAGAAGTTCACGTGAGGTGTAGGGTGGGTTAATTATGTCACATTGGTACCGAATTTCACCACAGTTCTGCCCATCGCTGTCGCCGACTTAGTAATGGGTAATTTGGCGTTCTATTTAATGTTGTTGCTGTGGTGTGTAAGTGTTATTGTAAGACATATGAAAATGTAGCAGCAAGAATAACACTATTATTTGACAGAAATAAATAAACTCTGATAATTCTTATTTATGTGCTGCTGAGCCCGACCATAACGAGTTTCAATAATTTCATACTTGACATTAAAATGTATGCTCCAAATCACTAATATATCACACCACCAACTCTACCCATAACAACACTGGTGTCGTAAATATTTCTATTTAAAGCCACTGATGAATTAGTTTTGGAAAAATTAATCTTACGCACCAGCCATAAAATTATTTAATTACGTAAAGTCTAAGATTGTTCTACTGAATGTTATTTTCAGTTGTACAGTAGAAAAATAATAAATTATGCTTATCCCTTACGGATATTTTAGAACCGTGACTGTATATTAATGTAAATAAATTATACACAACTGCAACCAGTCACTTTTTCATTGATAATGATTTATTACATTAACCGGTTTTCGAACCCTTTCAGGTTCATCTTCAGATGATTTCGGGAGAATCCGGGAAGTTACATCATTACTGGTAGTAGCACAATGCTGGGTGCTGGTTCTATGGCAGAAAGATGGGTCACACTTTAATGTATCGCCATGACTATACCTTATCTGTCGATATCGATGTAAATTTAGTTTTTACTTACTGCGACAGTATAGGCGGCTTTTTTCGTATCTGTCTGCCTCCATTTTGATGTTCATGATTTTTAAAATATTAAATGTGCAGCCATTCAAACAGCTTTAATCCATTACAATCACTTTAACTCTTATACATATACCTTTAGCTAAAATAAACAGAATCTGCTCTTGATAATACTCCAGATCACGTTAACGTAACAACAGAAATAAGCCAACATTTCATCTGAAGATTTGTTATTAATTTAAATATACAGGTCCTAGTCATACAGACAACTGCACCTCACTGCAGAATCCATAACTCTGTATTATTGATTCCTTGGGATTCGTGTAAAAAAAAGCTGCCTGTAACATACAAATAGAAATAACATAACAGATCACCTGAAATTTATTCTTGTAGTAGTTTATTATTATTTTCTCTAATGCTCTCATGTTATCAACATTCCAATGAAAAAACTTGCCCTTATATCGACTTTAACACATGTAAAGAACAACAAAATACATCTCTGTACAAAGTAGGCTTATGCCATATCTCTCTGTCAAGATCTTTGTTATAAGCAACAGTTGTAAAGCGCATGCTGGATGCTGGTAAAGTGTCACTGTTAAAGTGTGAACTAATATAGTTCGTGTGAAAGTGTTCTGGACATCAAAATGGAGGCAGACAGATACGAAAAAAGCCGCCTATACTGTCGCAGTAAGTAAAAACTAAATTTACATCGATATCGACAGATAAGGTATAGTCATGGCGATACATTAAAGTGTGACCCATCTTTCTGCCATAGAACCAGCACCCAGCATTGTGCTACTACCAGTAATGATGTAACTTCCCGGATTCTCCCGAAATCATCTGAAGATGAACCTGAAAGGGTTCGAAAACCGGTTAATGTAATAAATCATTATCAATGAAAAAGTGACTGGTTGCAGTTGTGTATAATTTATTTACATTAATATACAGTCACGGTTCTAAAATATCCGTAATGGATAAGCATAATCTGTTGATACCACGCCAGGTAATTAGAACAATGCGCGAATTTCGGCAATGTAAACTTAAACCAACGAAAACAATCCTTGCAATAAGATTTAACAAAAAATGTCTCTCAGAAAACGTGACTCCAAATTATATCAGAATAAAAGTAACGAGTCAAAGTATGTCAGCCAAGATAGCAAAAGCACGATGTGAAATTATTTGGTTAAAAACTGAAATCAGGTCTCTTTACAAAAAGAAAGATCTGCTCAATTCAAAGCTGTAAAGTATGCACTTAGAACTTAGCCATAAACTTGTTGCTCATGTCGTCATGGTCTTCCTAGACTATGTCAATATGTATGTAAACAAAGAACGTATTATCATCTCACATAGACACGAGAAAAAGATTAATGCTCTAATTTCAAAGAATGCAGTGAGGTCCCCCAGTATCTCTTCTGAAATGGAACATAAGTTTTTTGATAAAGTGATAAATACTACAGAAATATGCTTCAATAGTAATGAATTAAAGCTGTTAAACAAAGGCCTTAAGCACAACATTGCCCCCTCACTAAATAAAAGCAACATTAAAGACCTCATAGTTAACACAAAAATTGCATGTACAGCAGCTAAACTAAAACACAATGAACAAAATGCTGTAGCTCATAAGGCAAACAACATCATTATGAGAAACATTCACCAGAACAAAATGTACAATAAGATGAATACTGAACATAAGATATTATGTGACATAAATAAGAAACTTTCAGTTGAAAATGCCCTCATTGTCAGAGCAGACAAAGGTAACACAGCTGTTGTCATGTATGAATCAGACTATATTAGCAAAACTTGTGAATTCTTCAGAAAGAATAATATAAAGGAAATAGCATATGACCCTACTCCCAAATTCCATGATAAAATTAAAAAGTTACTTAAAAACTGCAAATTCTTGTTGACACCATTAGAAGCAAAGCACTGTATAGTGATGAACCCTTCAGCACCAAAACTGAGATCACAGCCTAAGATCCACAAACCAGAATGTCCGATACATCCCATTGTGAACTCTATCAATAGCCCAAGCTATAAAATCACCAAAAAACTTAATGATATTATCCGCAAGGCATATGTATTTGAAAATAACTACTCCATTAAAAACAGTTATGAGCTCATCAATAGTATAAAAGATATCCCCATCCCAGTCACAGCTAAATTTGCATCTCTTGACATAGTAAACCTATATACAAACATACCCGTCAAGGAAACAATTAGTTTAATAAGAAATAACTTGCTGAAGCATGGGACAATGAGGAGAGCTGAAATCTATGAACTCATAGAGATCCTAGAACTCATATTGTCACACAACTACTTCCTGTTCAACAACAAGTTTTACATTCAGGAAGATGGACTGGCAATGGGTAGTAGTCTTGCAGGCTTGCTAGCAGACATATATATCAATAACCTTGAAAATAACTTTTTCAGGTCCCAAACACAACTAAAAGATAATCTGCTTTATTACAAACGCTATGTTGATGACACACTCATTCTGTTCAATGGAGCAACAGAAGAAATAGATAATCTAGCCAAAGAACTTAATAAAATACACAATAAAATCCAATTCACAGTAGAACATGAAACACCAGAAGGCATTAACTATCTTGATCTAACAATCTCAAATAAAAATCAGAAGCATAAATTTCAAATTTTCAGAAAGCCAACAACCACCAATGTTACTGTACACAAATCCTCTTGCCATCCAGACCAACATAAAAAAGCATTCTTCAGAACAATGGTTAATCGCATGCTGAAAATCCCAATGGACACAAATGAAAGACAAAAAGAAACAGAAATTATTAAATCAATTGCCTCCACCAATGGGTACAACCCTGCAATAATAGATAAACTAATCCATACAGCAAAACTAAATCAACCAACTGCTGAACAACCACCCACAAACAAGAAAACCACATTTGTTAGCCTGCCTTTGCTAGGGAAAATTTCTCACCAAATTGCCAACCTCTTCAAGACATACAACATAAAAGTAAGTTTCTTCACCACCAACAAATTACAAAATAAAATCATACACAGCACCAAAACCACTATACAAAAATATCAAAAGTCAGGTGTGTACAAGCTCACTTGCAACTCATGTCCAAGCTTCTACATTTGACAAACTGGTAGAAGCTTCACAACAAGATTTAAAGAACACATGGATGCACTCCGTCTTAACAACCTGAACAAGTCCAGCTTTGCCTCACATCTTGCCCAACACAATCATTCTGCAAACAACATAGAACAGAATCTCCGAATACTACATTTTGCCAACAAAGGCACAATACTTGACCTTCTTGAAGAAACTGAAATATTTGTCTACACAAATACAGCACCTGACAACCTACTCAATGATCAAACTGAACTGAGAAACAAATTCTTCCTTCAGAACTTTGAAGATCTACTAGTTCAAAACAAGTAACCACCCAATAAACCCTACACCAGCTCCCCAACCCCCCCCCGCCCCCTCCCAATGACTCACCCCCCTCTCCTTACATCCTAACCACACTGGTGTCAATGTAATATACTACCACAGAATAAGACATGTACCATATCTCTAAATGTTAAAGCCCTCCATTGCTAACATAAATCAGTACTTTATACATATTAATTCTAGCTGGAAGAAACATAAGCTGCCTTAACCAATATCCCAGATCACTCTAATGTTAGAATAAAAATAAGTCAACAGTTAAAGAATTTTTTGTTCATGATTTTTAAAATATTAAATGTGCAGCCATTCAAACAGCTTTAATCCATTACAATCACTTTAACTCTTATACATATACCTTTAGCTAAAATAAACAGAATCTGCTCTTGATAATACTCCAGATCACGTTAACGTAACAACAGAAATAAGCCAACATTTCATCTGAAGATTTGTTATTAATTTAAATATACAGGTCCTAGTCATACAGACAACTGCACCTCACTGCAGAATCCATAACTCTGTATTATTGATTCCTTGGGATTCGTGTAAAAAAAAGCTGCCTGTAACATACAAATAGAAATAACATAACAGATCACCTGAAATTTATTCTTGTAGTAGTTTATTATTATTTTCTCTAATGCTCTCATGTTATCAACATTCCAATGAAAAAACTTGCCCTTATATCGACTTTAACACATGTAAAGAACAACAAAATACATCTCTGTACAAAGTAGGCTTATGCCATATCTCTCTGTCAAGATCTTTGTTATAAGCAACAGTTGTAAAGCGCATGCTGGATGCTGGTAAAGTGTCACTGTTAAAGTGTGAACTAATATAGTTCGTGTGAAAGTGTTCTGGACATCAAAATGGAGGCAGACAGATACGAAAAAAGCCGCCTATACTGTCGCAGTAAGTAAAAACTAAATTTACATCGATATCGACAGATAAGGTATAGTCATGGCGATACATTAAAGTGTGACCCATCTTTCTGCCATAGAACCAGCACCCAGCATTGTGCTACTACCAGTAATGATGTAACTTCCCGGATTCTCCCGAAATCATCTGAAGATGAACCTGAAAGGGTTCGAAAACCGGTTAATGTAATAAATCATTATCAATGAAAAAGTGACTGGTTGCAGTTGTGTATAATTTATTTACGAAAAATAATAAATTCCTGTGAGTTCTTGTCCTCGGAGTTCAAATATCGTAATATCGATTGAAAGAATTAGTGTCCCATTATTTCTACAGTTTAACATTGCCGCTCCATACGCTCGCGTAATTACGGCAAACAAAGCACAGTCTGGACTGCTGCGGACACAAAACTTAACACATTCGTAGTTGGCTATTTAGTTACAGATAAAAGTCCGTACACTTGAATTCCATTTTGTAAATTTTACTTTATATTTTTCCTTTGACCACTTATGACTATCTCTTGCAATATTTAAAGGAACAGACCTCAGCTTATCCTCGATCTCATCCGCTTCATACTACATAGAGAAGAAGAACATAAGAAGGAAGAATTCCACAGACAATACAAAGACAATACACTCTATTACTGGTATTACCTTTTGTTATGTGGTTATTCTTTGTAGGAAACTAGTTATAAAATAATTAAACATATTGTTGTTATTCACAATGTAATAATAATTCACAGTATAATAATAAATCTTTTCTCTGTCAAAATTCATTGTTGAAAAAACATTCGTTAATTGATAAGTCTCGAACACTGTCCCATACACTGGCGACACAAAATATTCACGTTGACATTACAACTTGTCACACGATGGGAAGGCCGTCACGACACCTTCACTCCTTCTTTTGACGCCTCTGAGACGGAGGTCACAACTGCAACGCCCAGCGTTGAATTCACGCGATTTTCTTATGTGTGACAGAGTAAAACAATCTAGAGACAACACCGGTCACAAGCGACACGGAAAGGCCACAGTGTGAGGCGTAAAAGACGTCAATAAAACCACCCCTTCCGTTGGGACATTGATTCCTACATATTTTGCGGTCGAAGTCTAGATCTCGACAAAAATGGCATATAGGCAGGCCGAATTGCATGTGTGTGTGTGTGTGTGTGTGTGTGTGTGTGTGTGTGTGTGTGTGTGTGTGTTTGTACTGCGTGATGGCGAGCTGTTGCGCTGTGTATGGGCAATGGCAGCGTTTGTGGCAGTGACGTTGACCGTGGACAGGCCGTACTCGACTAGGCGTTTAACAGCGGAGAGTGTTATGTTACTGAGCGAGTTCAAGTTGAATTTTTCACCAGAGCCTTCGAATCTGGGCCTCTCTCAGGAGAGAAAGAAATCGATATATCTCACATATGGAGTTGGGGAAAATGCGTCCCCGAACTGTAATCCAAGTCTTCTTCCTCCCCTCTCTACATCTACATGAATACTCTGCAAATCACATTTAAGTTCCTGGCAGAGGGTTCACCGAACCACCTTCACAATTCTCTATTATTCCAATCTCGTATAGCGCGTGGAGAGAATGAACACCTATATCTTTCCGTACGAGTTCTGATTTCCCTTATTTTATCGTCGTGTCAACAAAATATTTTCGCATTCGGAGCAGAAAGTTGGTGATTGGAATTTCGTGAGAAGATTCCGTCGCAACGAAAAATGCCTTTCTTTTAATGATGTCCAGCCCAAATCCTGTATCATTTCTGTGGCACTCCCATATTTCACGATAATACAAAACGTGCCGCCCTTCTTTGAACTTTTTCGATGTACTCCGTCAGTCCTATTTGGTAAGGATCTCACACCGCGCAGCACTATTGCAAAATAGGACGGACAAGCGTAGTGTAGGCAGTCTCCTCAGTAGATATCCGCGAAAGGCAAAGGTCCTGAGTTCGAGTCTCGGTCCGGCACACAGTTTTAATCTGCCAGAAAGTTTCATATCAGCGCACACTCTGCTGTAGAGTGAAAATTTCATTCTAGAGATGTCTTACATTTTGTAAGTGTCCTGCCAATAAAACGCAGTCTTTGGTCAGCCCTCGTCACAACATTTTCTGTGTGTTCCTTCCAATTTAAGTTTTTCGCAATTGTAATTCCTAGGTATTAAGTTGAATTTACGACCTTTAGATATAACTGATTTATCGTGTAACCGAAGTTTAACAGATTCCTTTTAGCACTCATGTGGATGACTTCACACTTTTCGTTATTTAGAGTCTACTGACAATTTTCGCACCATTCAGATGTACACTCCTGGAAATTGAAATAAGAACACCGTGAATTCATTGTCCCAGGAAGGGGAAACTTTATTGACACATTCCTGGGGTCAGATACATCACATGATCACACTGACAGAACCACAGGCACATAGACACAGGCAACAGAGCATGCACAATGTCGGCACTAGTACAGTGTATATCCAACTTTCGCAGCAATGCAGGCTGCTATTCTCCCATGGAGACGATCGTAGAGATGCTGGATGTAGTCCTGTGGAACGGCTTGCCATGCCATTTCCACCTGGCGCCTCAGTTGGACCAGCGTTCGTGCTGGACGTGCAGACCGCGTGAGACGACGCTTCATCCAGTCCCAAACATGCTCAATGGGGGACAGATCCGGAGATCTTGCTGGCCAGGGTAGTTGACTTACACCTTCTAGAGCACGTTGGGTGGCACGGGATATATGCGGACGTGCATTGTCCTGTTGGAACAGCAAGTTCCCTTGCCGGTCTAGGAATGGTAGAACGATGGGTTCGATGACGGTTTGGATGTACCGTGCACTATTCAGTGTCCCCTCGACGATCACCAGTGGTGTACGGCCAGTGTAGGAGATCGCTCCCCACACCATGATGCCGGGTGTTGGCCCTGTGTGCCTCGGTCGTATGCAGTCCTGATTGTGGCGCTCACCTGCACGGCGCCAAACACGCATACGACCATCATTGGCACCAAGGCAGAAGCGACTCTCATCGCTGAAGACGACACGTCTCCATTCGTCCCTCCATTCACGCCTGTCGCGACACCACTGGAGGCGGGCTGCACGATGTTGGGGCGTGAGCGGAAGACGGCCTAACGGTGTGCGGGACCGTAGCCCAGCTTCATGGAGACGGTTGCGAATGGTCCTCGCCGATACCCCAGGAGCAACAGTGTCCCTAATTTGCTGGGAAGTGGCGGTGCGGTCCCCTACGGCACTGCGTAGGATCCTACGGTCTTGGCGTGCATCCGTGCGTCGCTGCGGTCCGGTCCCAGGTCGACGGGCACGTGCACCTTCCGCCGACCACTGGCGACAACATCGATGTACTGTGGAGACCTCACGCCCCACGTGTTGAGCAATTCGGCGGTACGTCCACCCGGCCTCCCGCATGCCCACTATACGCCCTCGCTCAAAGTCCGTCAACTGCACATACGGTTCACGTCCACGCTGTCGCGGCATGCTACCAGTGTTAAAGACTGCGATGGAGCTCCGTATGCCACGGCAAACTGGCTGACACTGACGGCGGCGGTGCACAAATGCTGCGCAGCTAGCGCCATTCGACGGCCAACACCGCGGTTCCTGGTGTGTCCGCTGTGCCGTGCATGTGATCATTGCTTGTACAGCCCTCTCGCAGTGTCCGGAGCAAGTATGGTGGGTCTGACACACCGGTGTCAATGTGTTCTTTTTTCCATTTCCAGGAGTGTATTTTCAAATTCGTTTTGCAATTATTTTGATCTTCTGATGACTTTATTAGTCGATAAACGACAGCGTCTTCTGCAAACAACCTAAGATGGCTGCTCAGATTGTCTCCCAAATCGTTTACACAGATAAGGAAAAGCAAAGGGACTATAACACTATCTTGGGGAACTCCGGAAATCACTTCTGTCTTACTCGATGACTTTCCGTCAATTACTACGAACTGTGACCTCTCTGACAGGAAATCACAAACCCAGTCACATAACTGAGACGATATTCCATAAGCACGCAATTTCACTACAAGCCGCTTATGTGGTACAGAAATACGGAATCGATCTGAAATCCCTTGTCAATAGCACTCAGCACTTCATGTGAATAAAGGGCTAGTTGTGTTTCAACATTGACTGTGTGTCAATAGACAGTTTTCTTCGAGGTAATTCATAATGTTCGAACACAATATATGTTCCAAAAACCTGCTGTGTATCACCGTTAACGATATGGGCCTGTAATTAAGTGGATTACTCTTACTACCTTTCTTGAATATTGGTATGATCTGTGCAACTTTCCAATCTTTGGGTACAGATATTTCGTCGAGAGAACGGTTGTATATGATTGTTAAGTATGGAGCTAATGCATCAACATACTCTGAAAGGAACCTAACTGGTATACAGTCTGGACCAGAAGACTTGCTTTTATTAAGTGATTTAAGTTGCTTCACTACTCCGAGGATACTTCCTTCTACGTTACTCATGTTGGCAGCTGTTCTCGATTCGAATTCTTGAATATTTGCTTTGTCTTCTTTTGTGGAGGTATTTCGGAAGGCTGTGTTTAGTAACTCTGCTTTGGCAACACAGTCTTCCACAGTATCTCCATTGCTATCGCGCATAGAAGGCATTGATTTTTTTCTTGCCGCTAATATACTTCACATACGACCAGAATCTCTTTGGATTTTCTGCCAGGTTTCGAGATATAGTTTCGTTGTGAAAACTGTTATAAGCATCTCGCATTGAAGTCCGCGCTAAATTTCGAGCCTCTCTTAAAAGATCGCCAATGTTGGGGATTTTGCGTCTGTTTAAATTTGGCATGTTTGTTTCGTTGTTTTTGCAACATTGTTCAAACCCGTTTTGTATACCAAGGAGGATCAGCTTCGTCATTTGTTAATTTATTTGGTATAAATCTCTGAATTGTTGCCGATACTATTACTTTGAATTCAAGCCACACTTGTATTATTAATCTTGGATGAGTGGAGATTGTCTCTCAGGAAGGCGTCAAGTGAATTTTTATCTGCTTTATTGAACAGGTATATTTTTCGTTTATGTTTGGAGGATTTGGGGATTACAATATTCAGTCTCACTACGACAACCCTGTGTTCACTAATCCCTGTATTGGTTTTGATGCTCGTTATTAAGTCAGGGTTATTTGTTGCTAAGAGGTCAAGTGTGTTTTCACAACCGTTTACTATTCGCGTGGGCGCATGAAATAACTGCTCGAAATAATTTTCAGAGAATGCGTTTAGCACAATTTCGGATGATATTTTATGCATATCTCCGGAGTTAAACATGTACTTTCGTCAACATATCGAGGGTAAATTAAAGTCACCACCAACTATAATCGTATGAGTGGGGTACGTGTTTGAAATCAGACTCTAGTTTTCTTTGAACTTTTCAGCAACTGTATCATCTGAATTGGGAGGTCGGTAAAAGGATCCAATTATTATTTTATTTTGGTTGCCAACAATTACCTCTGCCCATACTAACTCACAGGAACTGTCTGCTTCAATTTCGCGACGAGTTAAACTACTTCTAACAGCAACAAACAAGCCACCGCCAACCGTGTTTAGCCTATCCTTTCGGAACACCGTTAGGTTCTTCGCAAAGGTTTCGGCTGAGCTTATATCCGGCTTTAGCCAGCTTTCAGTGGCTATAACGATTTGAGCATCAGAGCCTTCTATTAGCGCTTGGAGCTCTGGTACTTTCCCAACACAGCTACGACAATTTACAACTGTTATAACAATTGTTCCTATATCTGCGTTCTTCCTGTGTTCGGCCTGCACCCTTTGTGACTGAAGCCCTTCTTGTGTTTTCCCGAGACCCTCTAACCTATAAAACCGCCCAGTCCACGCCACACAGCCCCTGCTAAACGTGTAGCCGCCTCCTGCGTATAGTGGACACCTGACCTATTCAGCGGAACCCGAAACCCAACCACCCTTTGGCGCAAGTCGAGGAATCTGCAGCCTACACGGTCGCAGAACCGTCTGAGCCTCTGATTCAGGCCCTCCACTCGGCTCTGTATCAGAGGTACGTAGTCGGTCCTATCAACTATGCTGCAAATAGTCAGCTCTGCTTTCATCTTGCAAGCAAGACTGGCAGCCTTTACCACTTCTGTTACCCGCTCGAAACCAGAGAGAATCTCTTCTGATCCAAAGTGACACTCATCATTGATACCGACGTGAGCAACCACCTGCAGCTGGCTGCACCCTGTGCTCTTCATAGCATTCGGGAGGACCCTTTCCATATCTGGAATGACTCCACCCGGTATGTACACGGAGTGCACATTGGTTTTTTTCCCTTCTTGGCAGCCATGTCTCTAAGGGGCTCCAAACCACGTCTAAGATGGAGCTCCCAACTATCAATAATCCCACACTCCGTGATTGTCATGTTCTTGCAGGCCGAGAGGTTTCCTCTGAAACAGGACAGACGACATCATGTGGCTCAGCGACAGTGTCAGCCACAGACAGAACCCGGAACCTATTTGTCAGACAAATCGGGGAGGCCTTCGTGCGGCCGCCTGGGAAGCCTTCCGCCGCCTGCTACACCCTGGGGCGACCTCCCACTCGACCACAGGTCAGGGGTCAACCTCACTGCGAGCAGTAACTGGGCTGGTCACCGGTGAGGACCGATCGGAGGACTCCGACGTGCTGGACGTCCGTTGGATTCCCACGGCCGGCCCACAACAGTGGTGCCCATCCACTGCAGCCTCAATCTGTGTAACGAAGCCATCACAGCCTGAAGCTGTGTCACCACCTCTATTTGAAAAAGGAAAAAAGAAAACCCTATGGCCCTATTTTCAGTTGGGTTTTGATTCCTGGAAATCAAATTATTTTAGTAGCTTTCACTGTTCTTGAGCGCCGCCGTATTTTCTCGAGTTAAAAACACACAATTACTAAATTATTGCTTTCTCTAAAAGTATTTCAAAGTTTTTTTCTCCACATCGGTGCTTTCGCAAAGCTCCTCTGCCGTGTTGCAGCGTGAAGCTGTGTGACTCTGCACGGAACGCCGTGAGACACTGTGGAGAGTTTTGGTAGCCAAACCCGGATATCAGCGCACAGTTAGGTGACCGGAAATTGTACGCCACCACGCAATCTCCTCTTGCCGCCAAGATGTGACAGGGGAATACTCACTTCACTATCACGGTTCGTATCAGCTAGCTCTGTAGAAAGGGCCGCTGTAAGAGGGGGAGTTAACGGCTACAATTCGGCAGATACAGGGTGTTTCAAAAATGACCGGTATATTTGAAACGGCAATAAAAACTAAACGAGCAGCGATAGAAATACACCGTTTGTTGCAATATGCTTGGGACAACAGTACATTTTCAGGCGGACAAACTTTCGAAATTACAGTAGTTACAATTTTCAACAACAGATGGCGCTGCGAGTGATGTGAAAGATATAGAAGACAACGCAGTCTGTGGGTGCGCCATTCTGTACGTCGTCTTTCTGCTGTAAGCGTGTGCTGTTCACAACGTGCAAGTGTGCTGTAGACAACATGGTTTATTCCTTAGAACAGAGGATTTTTCTGGTGTTGGAATTCCACCGTCTAGAACACAGTGTTGTTGCAACAAGACGAAGTTTTCAACGGAGGTTTAATGTAACCAAAGGACCGAAAAGCGATACAATAAAGGATCTGTTTGAAAAATTTCAACGGACTGGGAACGTGACGGATGAACGTGCTGGAAAGGTAGGGCGACCGCGTACGGCAACCACAGCGGGCAACGCGCAGCTAGTGCAGCAGGTGATCCAACAGCGGCCTCGGGTTTCCGTTCGCCGTGTTGCAGCTGCGGTCCAAATGACGCCAACGTCCACGTATCGTCTCATGCGCCAGAGTTTACACCTCTATCCATACAAAATTCAAACGCGGCAACCCCTCAGCGCCGCTACCATTGCTGCACGAGAGACATTCGCTAACGATATAGTGCACAGGATTGATGACGGCGATATGCATGTGGGCAGCATTTGGTTTACTGACGAAGCTTATTTTTACCTGGACGGCTTCGTCAATAAACAGAACTGGCGCATATGGGGAACCGAAAAGCCCCATGTTGCAGTCCCATCGTCCCTGCATCCTCAAAAAGTACTGGTCTGGGCCGCCATTTCTTCCAAAGGAATCATTGGCCCATTTTTCAGATCCGAAACGATTACTGCATCACGCTATCTGGACATTCTTCGTGAATTTGTGGCGGTACAGACTGCCTTAGATGACACTGCGAACACCTCGTGGTTTATGCTAGATGGTGCCCGGCCACATCGCACGGCCGACGTCTTTAATTTCCTGAATGAATATTTCGATGATCGTGTGATTGCATTGGGCTATCCGAAACATACAGGAGCCGGCGTGGATTGGCCTCCCTATTCGTCAGACATGAACCCCTGTGACTTCTTTCTGTGGGGACACTTGAAAGACCAGGTGTACCGCCAGAATCCAGAAACAATTGAACAGCTGAAGCAGTACATCTCATCTGCATGTGAAACCATTCCGCCAGACACGTTGTCAAAGGTTTCGGGTAATTTCATTCAGAGACTACGCCATATTATTGCTACATCTACATCTACATCTACAACCATACTCCGCAAGCCACCTGACGGTGTGTGGCGGAGGGTACCTTGAGTACCTCTATCGGTTCTCCCTTCTATTCCAGTCTCGTATTGTACGTGGAAAGAAGGATTGTCGGTATGCCTCTGTGTGGGCTCTAATCTCTCTGATTTTATCCTCATGGTCTCTTCGCGAGATATACGTAGGAGGGAGCAATATACTGCTTGACTCTTCGGTGAAGGTATGTTCTCGAAACTTTGACAAAAGCCCGTACCGAGCTACTGAGCGTCTCTCCTGCAGAGTCTTCCACTGGAGTTTATCTATCATCTCCGTAACGCTTTCGCG
Organism: Schistocerca cancellata; assembly: GCF_023864275.1. Lineage (NCBI taxonomy): Eukaryota > Metazoa > Arthropoda > Insecta > Orthoptera > Acrididae > Schistocerca > Schistocerca cancellata. The sequence goes on from NC_064626.1 coordinate 734,204,895, forward strand.
ATTACTGAATGATCCTGTAACGAAGCACGCTGCTCTCCGTTGGATCTTCTCTATATCTTCTATCAACCCTATCTGGTACGGATCCCACACTGCTGAGCAGTATTCAAGCAGTAGGCGAACAAGCGTACTGTAACCTACTTCCTTTGTTTTCGGATTGCATTTCCTTAGGATTCTTCCAATGAATCTCAGTCTGGCATCTGCTTTACCGACGATCAACATTATATGATCATTCCATTTTAAATTACTCCTAATGCGTACTCCCAGATAATTTATGGTATTAACTGCTTCCAGTTGCTGACCTGCTATTTTGTAGCTAAATGATGAAGGATCTATCTTTCTGTGTATTCGCAGCACATTACACTTGTCTACATTGAGATTCAATTGCCATTCCCTGCACCATGCGTCAATTCGCTGCAGATCCTCCTGCATTTCAGTACAATTTTCCATTGTTACAACCTCTCGATACACCACAACATCATCTGCAAAAAGCCTCAGTGAACTTCCGATGTCATCCACCAGGTCATTTATGTATATTGTGAATAGCAACGGTCCTATGACACTCCCCTGCGGCACACCTGAAATCACTCTTACTTCGGAGGACTTCTCTCCATTGAGAATGACATGCTGCGTCCTGTTATCTAGGAACTCCTCAATCCAATCACACAATTGGTCTGATAGACCATATGCTCTTACTTTGTTCATTCGTTGCGTCGATACGGTAGAGTCCTCGCTGAGTGATAGTTGACAATGAATTAGCAGCTGAATTTGTCAGACGAGGAATGCTTATAGATTTGCAATATCGCTGCTTTCCATTTTGTGATAATAAACGATGTTGTGACACGTAAAGAGAACAGAAAACGCACATGATGTGAGCACTCTAACAGCTGCTGTATGATGTACGTTAAGGGGGCTGAGAAAGAAGTGTATCCAGCATCTGGCAGTCGTCAAGAGCTCTGCGATGTTCTCCTCGCTCAGGTGAGGGTTCGCCAGTGTGGCAGCGCATGCCCGGAACCAACGGTCAGCGGGCTGCACGAAAAGGTCATTCGGTCAAACACACAGTCCGTAAAGACGCCGCCACAACAAGGTTCTGCGTTCTCTTGTGGCCAAACAAGCGACTGGGTAGTGGCATAAATACACTGTAGTGAAAAAAACTACTCTAATTGAAAGCGGTCTGATCTGTCCTTTTGTATCAATTGTACCTGTTAAGAAATCTTACGGAATCTAGAGATACCACTGTCTAAAAGTTGTTTACAAAATTCTCTTACAGGAACCGATGATTAGAAATTTGATGACTCCCGGAATAGAATGGACGTGGCTCCGCTGAGGATATCATATCACTGGGTCGGGGATATGAGTACGAATATGACACTCTCATTTAGTAATGTAGTTCACTTGTTTGATCATACACATTTACGTACTATTGTTAACTCTAAGTTAAATCCTCAGTAATACTCTAAAGTTTCTCTTCTGCTCCGAGGGAATATTCTTGTTCTGACCGTCGTATATGGAGAAAAGCATAGCTGTCCAACAGTAGTAGTATAGAACACATATGAAGCGGCTTAGGCTTTTTACTCCCTGGCAGTTCGATTATAGTCCGGAAAAAACGTGCAAGACTGCCAAAGAGCAGTAAAAGTAATATACAAATAAAAGCGGCGATCAATGTGGTGCACAACTGCATTTTTTTTAGTTTATGTTATTGTATACTACAATGCAATGACAATACGAAAACACAGCAAAGAAATTACGTTCAGCATGACACGTGTTACGATGGAATTCTCCAGTTACCACAGACGAACTACAGGGTGTTCAGAAATTCCCGTTACAAACGTCTAGGACATGTAGAGCGCAGTAAGTTCATAATATTTTGAATAGGAACAAATATCTGGAAACGTATCGTTTCCGATCTACGACTGTTCCAGTTCAGATGTGTCACGCGTCCACGTTTGCGGCGGAAAGAGAAAAGTCTCAGAGCTGCTTATCCTGATGTGCAATAGGGAAGACAGGATGACTCGTACTCCTATGGACGACTTCTTGTGGTGTCGTACGTGTAATTTAGTTTAATGGGTTCCTGTAGAGACAGAGGAAGATCTGCTGGCACGAGTTCTGCCCGCTGTCCTAGAAATTGAAGAAACGCCAGGTGGGATGGAGAGTGTGTGCCTGAACACGCTTTGTAGATGTCTGTAGCAACGTTGGTGGTCGCCACATCGAGTCGCTGTTGTAATGGATCAGTACTGTTCTGTACGTGCAGTACGTCTTTGTTTTGTCTTGGTATAAAGTAAACACGTAATGTTTAAGTTTTAATACAAACAAATGTGCCTATGTGATAAATGGATGTTTTGTTATGTTTCCTTTGGAATTGTTACCTAATAACTGCACTGCGTCACGTCTAATCCAATTCCTCACGCAGAAGTGAATGAGTTAAACATCTGCATTGAAACCGTCGTAGAACGGAAACGGTATGTTTCCAGACATGGGTTCCTATTGAAAGTATTATCTACTCATTACCCTCTACAAGTCCTAGACGTTTGTAACAAAACTTCAGAACGCATTGTATAATTTACTCAAAGGAGCAGCAGTTAAGCCACTTCAAATGAAACGAGAGGTGTAAGGGGCAGTTAACACGTTTCTGTTCGAAGGCTGTACAGTCCAGAATCGTATGACAATCAGGCAAAATCACTGTGAGCTGGAGGCATCATCCCACGGAAGCGTCAGGCTGAAGATACCCGTTTGGTAAACACAAGACTCGTACGTACTCCAGGAAGACCTGCAGAGGATTAATGCATGGTGCGACAGCTGGCAGCTTTCCCTAAACGCAGATAAATGTAATATAATGCGCATACATAGGGGCAGAAATCCATTCCAGTACGATTATGCCATAGGTGGTAAATCATTGGAAGCGGTAACGACCGTAAAATACTTAGGAGTTACTATCCGGAGCGATCTGAAGTGGAATGATCACATAAAACAAATAGTGGGAAAAGCAGGCGCCAGGTTGAGATTCATAGGAAGAATTCTAAGAAAATGTGACTCATCGACGAAAGAAGTAGCTTACAAAACGCTTGTTCGTCCGATTCTTGAGTATTGCTCATCAGTATGGGACCCTTACCAGGTTGGATTAATAGAAGAGATAGACATGATCCAGCGAAAAGCAGCGCGATTCGTCATGGGGACATTTAGTCAGCGCGAGAGCGTTACGGAGATGCTGAACAAGCTCCAGTGGCGGACACTTCAAGAAAGGCGTTACGCAATACGGAGAGGTTTATTATCGAAATTACGAGAGAGCACATTCCGGGAAGAGATGGGCAACATATTACTACCGCCCACATATATCTCGCGTAATGATCACAACGAAAAGATCCGAGAAATTAGAGCAAATACGGAGACTTACAAGCAGTCGTTCTTCCCACGCACAATTCGTGAATGGAACAGGGAAGGGGGGATCAGATAGTGGTACAATAAGTACCCTCCGCCACACACCGTAAGGTGGCTCGCGGAGTATAGATGTAGATGTAGATGTAGATGTATCCTGCTGCGTGAAGTCCGAAAGAAATCGTCGGTCCTTCAATGCCTTTTTAAGGGACTGAAGGTGTGATAATCACATGGGGAGAGATCATGTAAGTAGGGAAAATGTTCTAGTGTCTCCCACTTGAATTGGCGTAACTTCTGTGTTACAACATTTGTGATATGGGGACGTACGGTATCATGAAGAAACACGGAACTGGGCTCACCATTTCACAATGATGGTTTCTAACATGCATGCCTTCCCATACTCATTCTTCATTCTCCGATGAATGTCTGCCGATGTTTGTCCTCCGGCTGTCAAGAAAAGAATGACAGCATGTTGATTATGTTTGGACGTATTTGGTAATAATGTAGTATAGTTCACGTTTTTGCATTTGCCACACTAAAAGGTATAGAGATGAGGGGTGCTGGGACTCTTTTGATATCAAATTGATACGTAGATTAATTAAATTGATCAGTTAATAATCCCTGACAATGCCCACCCCCACCTCCGGATGACGTGATGTGTTTTCCTCAGCCTGCACATGGATCCCCTCCCCCTTCCCCTCCCCGTCCCCCTCCCCACCCCTCCCCTTTCCCTCTCCCCACCTACCCTATTGGCGGACTTTCGAATTTTGGCGGGAATTAAGAATTTTGGTGGGAATTTCCGTGTCCCAGGGCTGTTCAGACATCCCCCTCCCACCCCCACTCGGGAACTGGCGGGAACTTAAAGTGGCGGTGCCCTTCCCGGGACTCGAACCCTGGTCCTTCTAAACAGAGAGAGACCAAATACACTTCCCAACACATATAAACTCTCCAAATGCAGGAGATGAAGGTTAGGTTAACGTACTTTATTTAGTTTGTTTGGGAATCTGAAGTAAAGATCAGTCCTAGTTACATAATTAATCATTCAGATCGACCCTAATTACACAACTACATGCATAGTGCAACACAAGGACTGCATAAAATCGCAATACAACTCAAAAATTGATGATGGCATACAACTGGTGTTATCCTGCTGGGAAAAAATTTCACAGTACCACTCAAAACTAGTGGCAGATGCATTCAAACTCTACACTTCACCTACAAGCTGGGTACATGGTACTATCTTTTTTTTTGTGGTTAATATTATCAACTGACGAGAGGCTGACATTGGGGGAAGAGGAGTTTAATGAATGTATTACCTATAAGCATACAGGTGATGACTGTATCTATCGCTGTTTGACACCAGAGATCGCTACAGACGCCTGCTCAACAATCATCTTGCAGCCCAGGTAATCAAAGCCAATACACGCTACCACAACTGATGGAAAAAATGCATCACTGTTCTAACCACACATCAAAATTATCGTGAAAAAAACCAGCACTCATAATGAATGGGTCGTAATGAACACATGTACTGGGGAAAATAATTGTCCCAAAATATTGCAGAGGGGGCGGTAGTTGAATGTGACTTCTCCTTGATGGGTACTCACGAACTAACCAACTTGGAGGCAGTCTTACACCCGCCCCCGGCCCTTCCCCTCCTTCCCTGCGTCTCCTCACCGTAAGTAGGTATAGAGGTCTGTTCTGTCTTGCTGCTGGTGGTCCACAAATAGATCCTTCTGGTGGTATTGGTGTAATGTCTGACTCTGCGGAAATCAGTCAAAGATAGACAAAAGATATGGAGAGGTCATTTCTTGCAATCTGTCAAACATATTTGTTCGAAAGACTGGACCCCCTAGGAAACAACATCGGAATTCCGGAGGACTCCTCAGATCGTTTTTTCAAACGTCCACTGCTTGGAGAAAAGCAGCTCATAGCCTCTGCCAGCCACAGCCCCTGCTGCATCTGGAAGCACAGTTTCCACCAGCTGCACAGCCAGAGCAGCCTTTAGGGCATCCCATGAGCTCACAGTCTCCTCGAGAAGCGACGGTTCTTCACCAATACGAATGCATGTAAACGCAGCTAATCAATACGAGATAAATGAAGGTCGCCCTGTCCTACACACTGCACCCTGACTGGAGCATAGCTGCCTAGAACAGCCACCCAGCCACCCACCCACCCACCCACCCACCCACCCACCCACACACCCACACACCCACACACCCACACACCCACACACCCACACACCCACACACCCACACACCCACACACAGCTCACAAGTAAGTGCCTGCCATTCTGAGATGGAGAACACATTTTATTTAGCGTCAATGCACCTCCTATACCCGAGCATCCATAAAAAAGGAAAACACAATCGCAACGATAATATTAAATATCCTCTTTCCATGAAAATAGGTTCAGTCCATTTTCTTTTACTTTTATGAGCAAAATCGGTATAGATTTTTCATTACACTGCAGGATGCAATTCGCATCTCATTATTTTGTGACATCCATTGAAGTGCAACCCCCCTGATTATAAATGATCAGATTGCAGAGACATCACCACCCTGCGTAAAATTGTATAAAAGACTTCCACCATTTTTCTGTAAAAACTACCGATCACCACAGTATATCGTCGTTATTTCTAAACCCTCATCAGAGTAAAGAAAAAGCAAGAATTTAAACTCTGAAGAACAAAGAACATCTATATTAATCAGTTTCTTTCAGCATGATGGATAAATTACATGACCTGAGAGTGTCCCCCATTTTCAAATCAGTGAGTGTAAATAAACTGTCATGCACGTGCATATTATAGACATTTCAGGTATGTGAAATAACATTAGAGAATACAAACTTTCATGCCATTAGTTCACATGTCAGAAAAAAACACAATAAAATTTATGTTCAACAACAACACGCTGTAATTCAAGAGGATGTAGCTATTTTGTACACTATGGCAAGTCCTATTTTACCAGTGCAGAGCTATATCGCTCCTGCATGTATGAAAAAAACCGTGAAAGCCTGCTTTTCTCTCTCTCTCTCTTTCGTTACACTGAAACCAATTACCATGTGCATGCCTACATTTGTCATTTTTGCTCCATAAGTCCCCTCTGCTGACATGTCTGTAAAGTTTCTATCATACAGCAGATTCTTGCATTCTAGTTTTGTAAGCAGTTTAATCGTCACAGCCTGTCTCACGCAATCATTGGGAGAGTCCTTAGAAAATGTAGTCCATCAACAAAGGAGGTGGCTTACAAAACACTCGTTCGACCTATACTTGAGTATTGCTCATCAGTGTGGGATCCGCACCAGATCGGGTTGACGGAGGAGATAGAGAAGATCCAAAGAACAGCGGCGCGTTTCGTCACAGGGTTATTTGGTAACCGTGATAGCGTTACGGAGATGTTTAACAAACTCAAGTGGCAGACTCTGCAAGAGAGGCGCTCTGCATCGCGGTGTAGCTTGCTCGCCAGGTTTCGAGAGGGTGCGTTTCTGGATGAGGTATCGAATATATTGCTTCCCCCTACTTATACCTCCCGAGGAGATCACGAATGTAAAATTAGAGAGATTAGAGCGCGCACAGAGGCTTTCAGACAGTCGTTCTTCCCGCGAACCATACGCGACTGGAACAGGAAAGGGAGGTAATGACAGTGGCACGTAAAGTGCCCTCCGCCACACACCGTTGGGTGGCTTGCGGAGTATAAATGTAGATGTAGATCTGCTCAAATGTCAGGGAAAAACACTATTATTTCTAGGTTCCACAACGAGCTATAATTCAAGTGGTGTCCACTTTATAATTGGGTGTTATGAAGTATGCAAGAACACAGGACTTTTTACCATGACTTTGTGGTCTGTGTCAGCTAACAAACTGACATTAACACATAACGAGCCTTCGGCTCCCCCAGAACACTGATCATCGCATGGTGTAAACTATTCAGCTCCCACAACTCAAAGGTTGGTGGAAATAAAACACAGAGGCGATGTTTCTCATTGAAAAAGTGTGGGAGACATCATAACATATGGAAACTGGAAGAGTCTGCGGCATTGTACAGCATTTCCAACAGCTATCCGAAGGTGGTGACCTATACAGTTAATCTCATCCTCCACAGCGACAGGGTAGCAGATATCTTGGTGTTCTGTTTTGAAGAGCATTGTTTCCTCATTTTGATATCATGTATATGATAACAGTTCCAGTGTTGACCATCACCAGAAGATGCCGTTCACAACGTGCGTGAGGTGGTAGAAATAAAAAGGGGTACTGTTATCTTACTGGAGAAAAAAATAAATAAATAAAAACATGTGGAGGGTACTGCAGCATGTGGAAATAGGATGAATCTGCAGCAATGAGGGATACTTCCAAACAACCATCTGAAGGTGATGACCTCTGTATAGTACTATGCTCCACAGTGACAATTAGTAGTTATCCAGCGTTCCACCAAGGCTCCCTCCATCTCAGCCACAGGGTGTCAGTCAATCATAATGCGGTTATGCATACCAGGGGACAGACGGGATTGGATATTCATACAGGGCAATGTACGGTAACACCCACCGAAGTTGATAGCATGATCAATTTTAGCAATATTTCCAGTTGTTCTTAATTTCAGCGCCAGCCAGTGACACAGCAGATTCCTTCCCAATTTCTGTATCATTGCTAAATCACCCCTCCGGTAGCTCATAGGTACCATATACTAGATTGTGAATGAAGGTAAATGACTGTACAGTATGTCTATTCGGTTATATGCGTCAAAGTATACTAGTTCTGTAATTTCAGAGCCAGCCACTGACACAGCAGAATGCTTCCCAATTTCTGCAGCATCGCTAAATCACCCTTCACTACTCTGTACGTACCACATACCATATATTGCGAATGCAGATAGATGACTGTGCAGTACGTCCATTCGGGCATATACACTATGTGATCAAAAGTATCCGGACATCCTCAAAAACATATGTGTTTCATATTAGGTGCGTTGTGCTGCCACCTACTGCCAGGTACTCTATATCAGCTACTTCAGTAATCATTAGACATCGTGAGAGAGCAGAATGGTGCGCTCTGTGGAACTCACAGACTTCAAATGGGGTCAGGTGATTTGGTGTTACTTGTGTCATACGCCTGTGCGCAAGATTTCCACACTCCTAAACATCCTTAAGTCCACTGTTTCCAGTGTGATAGTGAAGTGGAAACGTGAAGGGGCATATACAGCACAAAAGCGTACAGGCTGACCTCACAGAGACAGTTGAAGAGGGTCATAATGCGTAATAAGCAGACATCTATCCAGACCATCACACAGGAATTCCAACCGCATCAGGATCCACTGCAAGTACTACGAGAGTTAGGCGGGAGGTGAGATAACTTGGATTTCATGGTCAAGCAGCTACTCATAAGCCACACATCACGCCGGTAAATGCCAAACAACGCTTCGCTTGGTGTAAGGAGCATAAACATTGGTCGATTGAACAGTGGAAAAACTTTGTGTGGATTGACGAAACACAGCACACAATGTGGCGATCCGATGCCAGCATGTGTATTGCCAACAGTAAAATTTGGAGGCGGTAGTGTTGTGGTGTGGTCATGTTTTTCATCGAGGGGGCTTGCAACCCTTGTTGTTTTGCATGGCACTATCACAGCACAGGCCTATATTGATGTTTTAGGTACCTTCTTGCTCTCCATTGTTGAAGAATAATCCGGGATGGCGATTGCATCTTTCAACACGATCGAGCACCTGTTCATAATGCACGGCCTGTGGTGGAGTGGTTACATGACAATAACATCGCTGTAATAGACTGACCTGAATCCTATAGAACACCTTTGGGACGTTTTGGAACGCCGACTTTGTGCCACGCCTCACTGACCGCACTCCGTGAGGAATGGGCTGCTATTCCCCAAGAAACCTCCAGCACCCGATTGAACGTGTGTCGGCGAGAGTGGGAGCTATCATCAAGGCTACGGGTGGGCGAACACCATACTTAATTCCAGCATTACCGATGGAGGGCGCCACGAACTTGTAAGTCATTTTCAGCCAGGTGTCCGGATACTTTTGATCACATAGTGTAGTTGGTTGATTTTGGGGAGGAGACCAAACAGCGAGGACATTGGTCCTATCGGATTAGGGAAGGATGGGGGAGGAAGTCGGCTGTGGCCTTTCAAACGAACCATCCCGGCATTTGCCTGAAGCGATTTAGGGAAATAACGGAAAACATAAGTCAGAATGGCCAAAAGTTGATTTGATAAGTCATCCTCCTGAATGCGACTAATGTGTGCTAACCACTGCGCCGTCTCGCTCCATTGGCCACATACATCACAGAATACCAGTTGTTCCGTAATTTCAACGCATGCCATTGACGTAGCAGAATGCTACAAAATTTCTGAATCATTGCTAAATCAGCGCCCCACTACTTTGCAGATACCATATACCAGATTGCGAAAACAGATAGATGACTTTGAAGTACGTCCACTCATCCATATACACCTAAGTAGATCAGACAGCGTCCTATACTGACGAAAGTAGGCTATCTACGTATTTCCAGCGTATCGACCATAGTGCAGAATTTACGATTACAAGTGGCCATTTTTGCCTGTGTGGACGGGCGTCACAGATATAGGATAAAGTCGGAGATTAACAGATCCCTCCCATCTGTCCTTGACCAATCCTCCCTGCAACACCAATCTTAACCATGGCACCCATCCAAAAGCACAAGATCTCTCTGGGCGCATGCATGTCGAGGAGGATAGCATCTCTTATCGATATATAGTACACATGAGAGTGTTGCCGTGATATAAATGATGATTAAGAAGAAATGTGTGGTTTATACATGATGGAGCTTCAGATGGATCTAGTTGTTTCAAACTAGATGTAAATCAAGCGTTCTGTCAATTCTGAAACATTATTCCACTGTCGGAGTCAGTACAGGAAGAGAAAAATGATCGTAGAGCATAAACACACACTCGATGGTTACATGGTTCTGCTCCTAAGAATGCTATATTGTTAAAGCCATACAGTTTCCGAAGCGTTAGTCATGCGGAATGCAATGCTCTTAACACTCTAATGCAGGACATATTTGCCCAACATCAGACATACAACCACCCCACAAGCTTGCTACCCCGATCACCATGGTGACAAACTTTAGAATGATAAAACTACTTTCTTCTACACTATTCTGGTGTCCTAGGAAGTACCGTCAGTGTATATCCATCGCTCGAGCTACTTTTAAACTAACTATAACGAAGTCTGGAGACTGCTGTTCTGTCTCTTAGGAAATTAACGGCTTTTATATGTCTCTTTAAGCATATTTTTTAAACGTAACAAAAGTACGGAGCTCATCTGGTAAGCAATAAGAGCGTATACTTGCGGGGAAAAGATAATATCAGAGCAGCAGAAATCAGCTCTGTACACATGTCAACTCCCTGTTGCATATCCCTAAATGGTAGAGTGGAAATCAGACGAATGTGTAGAATCTTACTAGATTGAGTTTCCATCAAGTGTGTTGCTACATGAGTCCTTAGACAAGCTCTCTGATGTGCTGTGGCAGTACACGGATTTGTTTTCAGACAACGAGTTTCCAATCTACACCACTCACTGAGTCTCATCTAGCTGCGAAGTGAGTGTTACTATACTTTTCATGATCTTCCTATCCAAAATGCATGCATGTAGATCAACAGGAAGAGGGAAATTCTTAGGATTTTTTAGTGGGCTGGTGAGTAGGACACGCAAATATCCTAATATAAAATCAAACAACGCATGACTGTGGCGGCAATATGACCATATACATACGGAGAAATACCAAAAAATATGAAAAGACTCAAAATCAGTAAAAATCGAGGAAAACGTGATATAATTACAGTAAATTGATGGAAAATAGGTAAAATCAAGGGAAATACGACGAAATATGTAAAATTGCGAGGAAAATAGCAAACTTACTTAAATTGACCGAGAATACATAAAATTACAGAAAAATTACCACGAAATGTGGGGACTGAAGCGGGTTGGGGTACCCAAACACTCAAGGCCGAGAAAGCTTAAAAATTATGCTCTGGCTGCATTCACTTGTAACCCTCCCCCTCCCCCTGTAAACTACGTGGGTTTTCGTAACACATTCTCCAACAAAGGCGGTATAAGCATTACAAAGAGGTGCTATACTAAAGCAGGCAAAACATATGTATCCAAATCCATAATTGTTCTCACACATGCAGTAGAATATAGACGGTAATTTTCTTCGACAAAATGTGATGTGCTCGCGAAGTGGTGCCATGTTGACTGCATATCTGTCTGTGACAGATTGCTTAGGTATTGGGTCAACACCTACACGTTTCCCTCGACTGGCCGTTACATTCGTGCGTCATGCACAGAACACATTTTCTGGTGACTTTCGGCCATTTAGTTTATCATCTTGTACTTCTCTTTACTACTGTGGAAATTATGCCATGATTAACACATATTCTATTATGGTGTCCCTTTTTTTCTAAGTGTTTTCCATACGTTTCTTTCTACGCCGATTCCACAGAGAAACTCCTCATTTCATACCACAGTGCACCTAATTTTCAACATCCTTCTACAATACCACACCTCAAACGGTTCGATTCTCCTTTTTTCCGGTTTCCCCACAATCCATGATAAACTATCATGTCATCTGGACGTACATTCTAATAAATCTCCTCCACAAAGAAAGGCAAAGCTTGATATCATAGCAATTTTTTTCCAGTCTACGATTGTTTGCGGTATTAAAAGCACAGCAAAAATTCTGTGAAGCTCTAGTATGCCCCTCTATCACGTCACATCACATCACACTTTCAACTTCAGAGCGCATAATGAGCAGGTAAAGATGCCTACAACAATAGTTCAAATGGTGCAAATGGCTCTAAGAAGTATGGGACTTAACATCTGAGGCTATCATTTCCCTAGACTTAGAACTACTTAAATGTAACTGACCTAAAGAATCACACACATCCATGCCCGAGGCAGGATTCGAAACTGCGACCGCAGCAGCAGCGCGGTTCCGGACTGAAGAGCCTAGAATCGTTCGGCCACAGCGGCCGGCTACAACAATAGCGTCTACCACCATGTGTGGAGTATCTTTTTAGGGATTTCTCTTGATCTCATGCATCTTACATAACTGTCATGCGTTTCCTTCTGCATGACAATTCAAATTCTGCACGGGCAAGGAAGACGCTTCTGCGCTTCTGCACCATTTGGAAGTGTTTAATCACCCACCATACAGCCCGGACTTGGCTTCCTCTAATTTTCATCTCATTGCTCACACGTACCACATGCTATGAGGACAGCATTTTTGTACAGATAACGAGCTGCAGACAACCGTTGAGAGTTGGCGGATCGCACAGGCAGCTGCTTTTTATGATGAGGGTTTTAGGAGGTTGGTACCACGCTATGACAAATGTCTAAGTCGGAGCAGCGGCTGTGTAGAGGAGTATCTGGGAAGTGTCACTAAATGTTGTAAATCTTATAGCGGAGATGCTGAGTCGCGATAGATACAATAAAAAGATTCACACAGTTAAAGCTTTCGGCCATTAAGGCCTTTGTCAGCAGTAGACACACACACACACACACACACACACACACACACACACACACACGTGTGTGTGTCTACTGCTGACAAAGGCCTTAATGGCCGAAAGCTTTAACTGTGTGAATCTTTTTATTGTATCTATCGCGACTCAGCATCTCCGCTATATGGTGAGTAGCAACTTTCCTTCTCTGGTATTGTTACATTCCATCCTGGATTTTCCATTGTTTGATAAATGTTGTAAATGAAACATTTTCGAATGTCATTGTGGTTTCGTTTTCGCGACCGATTGGGGGGTGACAAAAAGTAGCCCTCTTGTTAGTTTGTCCAGGAATGTCAAAAATGGTTCAAATGGCTCTGAGCACTATGGGACTTAACATCTATGGTCATCAGTCCCCTAGAACTTAGAACTACTTAAACCTAACTAACCTAAGGACAGCACACAACACCCAGCCATCACGAGGCAGAGAAAATCCCTGACCCCGCCGGGAATCGAACCCGGGAACCCGGGCGTGGAAAGCGAGAACGCTACCGCACGACCACGAGATGCGGGCCAAAGCCATGAATGTCCTCTTTGTCCGTACCAGTCTACTTTCCATGTCCTCCTTCGTCCGTCAGGTATTATTTGTATTATTTGGCTTCCAAGGAAGCAGAGTTCATTAATTCTCGATGTTATATTTATCGCTAATCTCATTTCTACTACACTGTAGCTTACTCCTATTCTTCTCAGAATTTCGAACACCTTACACCATATTACACAGTCGAACGCTTCCTCCAGGTCGCAAATCCCACCAACCTGTCTTAATTTTTCTTAAACATTGCTTCCATTATCAACCGCGACGTCAGAACTGCCTCTCTGGTATCTTTATCTTTCCGAAAACCAGACTGAGCGTCGGCTAAAAGATCCTCAGTTTTTCTTTTCCATGTTTCTGTATATTATTCCTGTCAGCAATTTGGATGCATGAGATGTCAAGCTGATTGTGCGCTACTTGTCGCACTTATCTTCGCTTGTGTAACAGACTCCCTATTTTCGGGTTTATCAACATTGGAGACGTCTTTAGTGGTGCAGCAAATAGCTTTTGTTTTGTTCCCTACTAAATAATACTGGAGACTCCAAAAATTGGAAAAAATTAATGCCAGTCGAAGATGTACCAGTTCAGTGATGTAGTACTTCTGGGTTCCATTTATAAGTTTTCTGATGTTGTCTTAATAACTGAAAGGCAATATTTCGCTCTTTAAGGGAAATAACTTTCTGACATAATATGCTGCAGTTCGCCGTAACTTCCGAAATTCTACGCTGTTAAATTCAGCTGTAACACGAAATAGTTGTGCCAAAACTTTTCAAATTTGAGACGCTTGCTAGTGAGACGCTGATCACCTACCCAGTGGGGGCTTTGACGGGCTCCGATAGTTACGCTACGAATTCTACACGATCTTGGTACATGGCCGTAAGTAGGCGTCATGTGTCCTCACATCGATCGCATAATTCGTGTGGATTGAGAAGTGAAGGCTAGAAGGGTACCTTATTCCCTGAAGTGTAGGGGAACTTCTGTTCTGTAGAAACTTCCGCCTAGCGGACAAAAGTGTGAAAGAAGGTTATTATCTAGCGTCCCTCGACAGTGAGGTAATTAGAGACGGTTCAGTACCTCGTATGGGACAAATTCAGGGAAGGATATTGACCGTAAGATTTTCAAATGGACAAAAACGTCACGACCACTACCTTCCGTCAGACTGATTGCCGCCTGTTTTTTTCCTTTTTTTTGGTTAGCTGCCCGGGATGCTGCTCAGTACAAAACTACACTCTGCACTATAGTTCAAATGGCTCTGAGCACTATGGGACTTAACTTCTGAGGTCATCAGTCCCCTAGAACTTAGAACTACTTAAACCTAACTAACCTAAGGACATCACACACATCCATGCCCGAGGCAGGATTCGAACCTGCTACCGTAGCGGTCGCGCGGTTCCAGACTGTAGCGCCTAGAACCGCTCGGCTACCAGGGCCGGCTGTATACCCAACAGACGAATCGTTTTGGTGTCACTATCCGACAGTACAGGGTCAAAATATGAATGTTACACATCTTTCTCCTTCATAGGCAATAGGAGCAAATCGTTCGGTTCTTCTTGCATTTAATGTGGTGTACAGTGGGCCTTAAGGTGCTTGTGGAGGCACCATCAGTTCATGGGCGGTTGTTTAGAAAACCAACAAAAAGTGTTTATTTTACCATCTTTTCGAACCAAATTCGAGCCGGGAATTCTATCCACAGCAAATGGCTGACATTTTTACAATGTATTCTTGAGACCCCGATCTCGAACATCCTTGTAAATCTTCTTGACGTCTTTATTAGTTTCTGAATTTTTTTTTGGTCATCAGTCTTCTGACTGGTTTCATGCGGCCAGCCACTAATTCCTCTCCTGTGCTAACCTCTTCATCTCAGAGTAGCACTTGCAACCTACGTCCTTAATTATTTGCTGTATGTATTCCAATCTCTGTCTTCCTCTACAATTTTTGCCCTCTACAGTTCCCTCTAGTACCTTGGACGTCATTCCTTCACGTTTTAACAGATGTCCTATCATCCTGTCCCTTCTCCTTATCAGTGTTTTCCAGATATTCCTTTCCTCTCCGATTCTGCGTAGAATCTCCTCATTCCTTACCTTATCAGTCCAACTAATTTCGACAATCGTCTGTTGCACCACATCTCAAATGCTCCGATTCTCTTCTGTTCCGGTTTTCGCACAGTCCATTTTTCACTACCATACAGTGCTATACTCCAGACGTACATTCTCAGAAATTTCTTCCTCAAATTAAGGTCGACATTTCACATTAGTAGACTTCTCTTGGCCAGGAATGCCTTATTTGCCATAGCTAGTATGCTTTTGATGTCCTTGCTCCGTCCGTCATTGGTTATGTTACTGCCTAGGTAGAAGAATTCCTTAACTTGATCGATGTCCCGTCCCAGCGACGATTGTATGGTAAAAATATTCAAAACAAAACAAAACAAACTTGGAACGAGAAATATTATACGATGAAATAATGTACACGAACACAATGAAGGCTTTCACGACCGGATGGTACTGTTGTTGATAATTCTTCCGGGTTATAAGGCCGTGGTCCATGGAATTCTTCAATTCCTAACGTTTCGTCCAATATTACGTTAGACATCTTCAGAGGTATGGCTGGTCCTCCTGAGTCCTGCCGACTGACGAGTCGGGCGTCGGAGAGCGGCCTAAATACTGAGGAAAGTGGGCGTGGTCTAGCTTGCACATAGTAGCAGAGAGAAAACTAGTCAAAGATAAAATGTAACTATCGATAATAGTCCGTCATAGATAAAAATCATTTACGATTCTGTAACGCCACTGTCCGTATCTCGCTTAATTTCAAGGCCTCTTCTTTTCTATTAAAATTATCTTCATGTTTATAAATTTCAATAGCCTCCTATACAGTCGTGGATAATAGTGGTAGCACTTAAAACCGTAGTTTCAGAAAATTTAACTACATGGTCGCCTGACTGTAGTGCATGTTCCGCAACTGCCGATTTATCTATTCTTCCCAGTCGGTAAAGACTTTTATGCTCCTTTATCCTCGTATTCACACTTCTTTTCGTAGTAGCAATATAGACCTTGCCACAGGTCACGGAATTTTATACACACCGCTAGATGATAATGGTGGCCTTCTATCTTTAACAGAATGAAGTACTTGTCCTATTTTTCTGGTAGGTTTGAATCGATAGTTACATTTTATCCTTGACTAGTTTCCTCTCTGTTACGATGTGCAAGCTAGACCACGCCCACTTTCCTCGGTATTTAGGCCGCTCTCCGACGCCCGACTCGTCAGACGGCAGGACTCAGCAGGACCAGCCATACCTCTGAAGATGTCCAACGTAGTATTGGACGAAACGTTAGGAATTGAAGAATTCAATCGACCACGGCCTTATAACCCGGAAGAATTATCAACAACAATGTACACGAATCTTATGTGTTTCACCGACCGCATAGGCGGCGGAAAATATCCATGTTTTACTGGAAATATTAATCTTAGTATCAAGGAGAATGGGTAGCTTTGAGGGATGAAATAGTGAAGGCAGCAGAGGATCAAGTAGGTAAAAAGACGAGGGCTAGTAGAAATCCCTGGGTAACAGAAGAAATATTGAATTTAATTGATGAAAGGAGAAAATATAAAAATGCAGTAAATGAAGCAGGCAAAAAGGAATACAAACGTATCAAAAATGAGATCGACAGGAAATGCAAAATGGCTAAGCAGGGATGGCTAGAGGACAAATGTAAGGATGTAGAGGCTTATCTCACTAGGGGTAAGATAGATACTGCCTACAGGAAAATTAAAGAGACCTTTGGAGAGAAGAGAACCACTTGTATGAACATCAAGAGCTCAGATGGAAACCCAGTTCTAAGCAAAGAAGAGAAAGCAGAAAGGTGGAAGGAGTATATAGAGG
This sequence comes from Schistocerca cancellata, assembly GCF_023864275.1. NCBI lineage: Eukaryota > Metazoa > Arthropoda > Insecta > Orthoptera > Acrididae > Schistocerca > Schistocerca cancellata. The sequence goes on from NC_064626.1 coordinate 734,222,227, forward strand.
GTCTATACAAGGGCGATGTACTTAAGGACAATATTATGGAAATGGAAGATGATGTAGATGAAGATGAAATGGGAGATACGATACTGCGTGAAGAGTTTGACAGAGCACTGAAAGACCCGAGTCGAAACAAGGCCCCAGGAGTAGACAACATTCCATTGGAACTACTGACGGCCTTCGGAGAGCCAGTCGTGACAAAACTCTACCATCTGGTGAGCAAGATGTATGAAACAGGCGAAATACCCTCAGACTTCAAGAAGAATATAATAATTCCAATCCCAAAGAAAGCAGGTGTTGACAGATGTGAAAATTACCGAACAATCAGTTTAATAAGCCACAGCTGCAAAATACTAACACGAATTCTTTACAGACGAATGGAAAAACTAGTAGAAGCCGACCTCGGGGAAGATCAGTTTGGATTCCGTAGAAATACTGGAACACGTGAGACAATACTGACCCTACGGCTTATCTTAGAAGCTAGATTAAGGAAAGGCAAACCTACGTTTCTAGCATTTGTAGACTTAGAGAAAGCTTTTGACAATGTTGACTGGAATACTCTCTTTCAAATTCTAAAGGTGGCAGGGGTAAAATACAGGGAGCGAAAGGCTATTTACAATTTGTACAGAAACTAGATGGCAGTTATAAGAGTCGAGGGACATGAAAGGGAAGCAGTGGTTGGGAAGGGAGTAAGACAGGGTTGTAGCCTCTCTCCGATGTTATTCAATCTGTATATTGAGCAAGCAGTAAAGGAAACAAAAGAAAAATTCGGAGTAGGTATTAAAATCCATGGAGAAGAAATAAAAACTTTGAGGTTCGCCGATGACATTGTAATTCTGTCAGAGACAGCAAAGGACTTGGAAGAGCAGTTGAACGGAATGGATGGTGTCTTGAAGGGAGGATATAAGATGAACATCAACAAAAGCAAAACAAGGATAATGGAATGTAGCCAAATTAAGTTGGGTGATGTTGAGGGTATTAGATTAGGAAATGAGACACTTAAAGTAGTAAAGGAGTTTTGCTATTTGGGGAGCAAAATAACTGATGATGGTCGAAGTAGAGAGGATATAAAATGTAGACTGGCAATGGGAAGGAAAGCGTTTGTGAAGAAGAGAAATTTGTTAACATCGAGTATAGATTTAAGTGTGAGGAAGTCATTTCTGAAAGTATTTGTATGGAGTGTAGCCATGTATGGAAGTGAAACATGGACAGTAAATAGTTTGGACAAGAAGAGAATAGAAGCTTTCGAAATGTGGTGCTACAGAAGAATGCTGAAGATTAGATGGGTAGATCACATAACTAATGAGGAAGTATTGAATAGGATTGGGGAGAAGAGAAGTTTATGGCACAACTTGACCAGAAGAAGGGATCGGTTGGTAGGACATGTTCTGAGGCATCAAGGGATCACCAATTTAGTATTGGATGGCAGCGTGGAGGGTAAAAATCGTAGGGGGAGACCAAGAGATGAATACACTAAGCAGATTCAGAAGGATGTAGGTTGCAGTAGGTACTGGGAGATGAAGAAGCTTGCACATGATAGAGTAGCATGGAGAGCTGCATCAAACCAGTCTCAGGACTGAAGACCACAACAACAACAACAACAACATCAAGGAGTAAACTCTTAGAATGTAATAATCTCTATGATGTTGATAAGGGAGAAGGACGCTCCTAGACTGTTCTTCTCTTCCACTTCCTTCGCTTGTTTCTGGTGTTAAGAAGCAGACATCTTGCTGCACGAAAGTAATGTAAGCTTTCATGCTGTTAACCTTGTTAATACAGTACGTTTAAGTTTCTATTTGATTTAGTTCAGTGTACCGTGAGCCCTCTGTCATGTTCTTTGCAATGGTTTAATTTTTATTAAGACGTTTACAGCTCCACAATAATAGCGGCCGCTGCTTCAACGGACGCCATTACGCGTCGATCTAAAAAGCGAAATCCTAGAGGAAGCGCAGAAATCGCCGGCTTTAACATTTAACAAACATTTTTTCACACCAATGAGCCGCAGCGGAGAGCAACATTAGTTTTAAGATTTTACTTTTCAGCTTACGCCGAAAGCTAGGATTCCACTACCACGGCCTGAATATGATGGTAATAGAAGTATTCTTCGAGTGTTGTGTGGCTCCACAATAAATTTTTGAATCCATGCTCTTTAAAGAACAAATACGCCGAGGCTAATTGTCATACTGTTATATTTTCATTCTCACGTAATATTCTAGGAAGTAAAAATCTGTTAATAATTTTTTCATTTGGACCAAACAATTAAATTTGCACGTGTTTTTAAAGTCACCAAATAAAATTAATAAGTAAATAAATATGCTACTTCTCTTGAATAGCCACTTTATCCTAAGGGCCCGCGTTCGATTTCCGGCTGGGTCGGAGATTTTCTCCGCTCAGGGACTGGGTGTTGTGTTGTCCTAATCATCATCATTTCATCCCCATTAACGCTCAAGTCGCCGAAGTGGCGTCAAATCGAAAGACTTGCACCCGGCGAACTGTCTACCCTACGGGAGGCTCTAGTCACACGACATTATTATTATTATTATCGACTTCGTGACCATCAATCCTGATGTTAAGTTTCTCGCTGTTCTCATTTCTCCTACTTCTCATTACCTTCGTCTTTCTTCGATTTTTTCTCAGTCCATACTGTGTACTCATAAGACTGTTCATTCTGTTGAGCAGATCAAGTAATTCTTCTTGACTTTCACTCAGGATAGCAATGTCATCAGCAAATCGTATCATTGATACCCTTTCACTTTGAATTTTAATTCCACTCCTGAACCTTTCTTTTATTTCCATCGTTGTTTCCTCGCTGTACAGGTTGAACAGTAGGGGCGAAAGGCTACGTCCTTGTCTTACACCCCATTTAATACGAGCACCTCGTTCTACATCTACATCTACATTTATACTCCGCAAGCCATCCGACGGTGTGTGGCGGAGGGCACTTTACGTGCCACTGTCATTACCTCCCTTTCCTGTTCCAGTCGCGTATGGTTCGCGGGAAGAACGACTGTCTGAAAGCCTCTGTGCGCGCTCTAATCTCTCTAATTTTACATTCGTGATCACCTCGGGAGGTATAAGTAGGGGGAAGCAATATATTCGTTACCTCATCCAGAAACGCACCCTCTCGAAACCTGGCGAGCAAGCTACACCGCGATGCAGAGCGCCTCTCTTGCAGAGTCTGCCACTTGAGTTTGTTAAACATCTCCGTAACGCTATCACGGTTACCAAATAACCCTGTGACGAAACGCGCCGCTCTTCTTTGGATCTTCTCTATCTCCTCCGTCAACCCGATCTGGTACGGATCCCACACTGATGAGCAATACTCAAGTATAGGTCGAACGAGTGTTTTGTAAGCCAACTCCTTTGTTGATGGACTACATTTTCTAAGGACTCTCCCAATGAATCTCAACCTGGTACCCGCCTTACCAACAATTAATTTTATACGATCATTCCACTTGAAATCGTTCCGCACGCATACTCCCAGATATTTTACAGAAGTAACTGCTACCAGTGTTTGTTCCGCTATCATATAATCATACAATAGAGGATCCTTCTTTCTATGTATTCGCAATGTATTCTTGGTCGTCCACTCTTATTATTCCCCCTTGGTTGTACTTATTGAATATGATCTCTCTCTCCCTATAGCTTACCCCTACTTTTTTCACTATTTCGAACATCTTGCACCATTTTATATTGTGGAACGAGATACAGAGGTTCAAAGTTATCCAACTTCTTCTGGTAAAATACGACCGTAAAGTCCGGTATGAGATGGAATTTAAATAATGAATAACCGCAAAAAATCGCTCACGTTTTAACGTTATATTCTCTAGGCAATTATCTAGAAGTGACAGCTTCCCGTTTTCAAAAATCTTTATCCGTTATCGAGAAACACCCTAAAAATCTGGTTTTTAGGTACCAAAACCGAGGTGCAGATTCCATGACGCATATGCACAGCAAATGAGTATAATTTATACGACATATTTCTAAGATCCCGAGCTACATGTACGCAAACAACTTCCGGTTAGTGGAGGGAGAAAGGGAACAACGTTTATAAACACGAAGAATACTTCATGTGTATGTTAGCCCCGGAGGCTGGTACATACCAACGCTCCAAGATGTCTGATATTACGAGTATATGTACTGATGTGCCTGGTACTTCGGCAGCAAGAGAACGTGAACTTGATTCGCTTTAGAGTGAAGTTTCAGAAGTACGATTAAAATCGGCACATGAGTACAGTCAATAGCTCCTTCTCCAAAACAATCTCATCGATTTGAAAGCTTCTACAGTGATGACACAAGAATACATGGAAATTGAACAAGAAATCTCTCGCGGAATTTTAGAAGTGCTAGCGGGGAAACAAACCGTGATACAAGACGAAATAACTGCCCAACAAAACATCGACGTAGAGGGTGTGTCTGAAAAAACTGAAAAAGTATTAATTTTCATCAGACGATTACGAGGTCGAAGAGAAGCAGTCGAAAATAGGCGGCGATTGCGTTAGGCAGTATTGCAAGATTAGGGTCGTCAGTCAGTGAGGGAGCATCCAGAATGGAGTTCAAAATTGGTTCAAATGACTCTGAGCAGTTTGGGACATCTAAGGTCATCAGTCCCATAGAACTTAGAACTACTTAAACCTAACTAACCTAAGGACATCACACACACCCATGCCCGAGGCAGGTTTCGAACCTGCGACCGTAGCCGCCGCGCGGTTCCGGACTGTAGCGCCTAGAACCGCTCGGCCACATTGGCCGTCCAGGATGGAGTTAAGCCACTCTTCGCAGAAGGACAGCTTCACGCTTCAAAAGCATGAAAGGTTTGAAAAGATTGGAAGAACGTATAAAACAAGGTGGAACAAGGCATGAACAACTTAAAACAATTGATTCGTGGACCTATGATATTTTCATAGAAGCTAGAGAATATAATCAGCAGATGACGACGAGAAACCTGCAGCAATGGGCCCTTGCTGCTGCTAGCCAATCTCTTGATTTAAATATTCAAGCTTCTGGCTCGTGGGTCGTGCTCTCCAAACAAAGGCATCGGTTTCGTCACTGAAAAATAACCAGCTTTGTGTCCGACATGGAAAGCGCTTCACTGCAGCAGAAAATTTCCGAATGCAGACACAAGCCCTCATACCAAAGTACGACAAGGATTTTGTTATATCCACTGATCAAACAGATATTACACGTAAAAGTACCTGATTCGTTTACGTCAATTGCAATACTACTTTTATAGACCATACGATGCCAATTTGTGAATGTTTATCCCAGCGTGCCAATATCAATCAACTTATGACATACATCTCGCCGAACGCGGAACAAAGATGGTTCTTCTGCAGCGAAAGGATATGCACAAGGTGGTATATTCGTACACTACACAATATACTGTCCTGTCACCTTAGCTGGAAGATTACTACCACCGTTTTTCGTTTGCTTGCAAGAGCTCACTGGCTCATTTGGACCAAGGGTACAAAAAGCAGCTGATGAGAACGCTTACAATAAAAAAACGTTATGACAACATCTTCTGAGTTCGGAAAACTCAACACTACTGCCGCGCGGGATTAGCCGAGCGGTCTGAGGCGCTGCAGTCATGGACTGTGCGGCTGGTCCCGGCGGAGGTTCGAGTCCTCCCTCGGGCATGGCTGTGTGTGTTTGTCCTTAGGATAATTTAGGTTAAGTAGTGTGTAAGCTTAGGAACTGATGACCTTAGCAGTTAAGTCCCATAAGATTTCACACACCTTTTTGTACATTCAACACTACTACACAGGAAATATCTAATTGACATCTTGAAGCCCTGCTTGAGAAAAGAAGAATTTCTTTTGCTCCTCGATTCATGTGGATGGCAAACGAACATGTTTTTCTACGACGAAATTTTTCAAGATAGAGAGGTGAAAAATTTTGTAAAGCGGTTACAAAATTGCTCGTACACCATCGAACACAGTAGAGAGATAGATTCAAGAGAAGACTGCATATAAATTCAATCAATCGTACACGATAAATTGTCTGCATCAATATTCGGTAATATGATCAGACATGCGCGGTAATCAGCGAAACTGTGTGATGACGGAGAACCGTTTATAAACTAAATCAAGTTTGTTTTGCAGTAGAAACATTGAAAAAACCACGCTCATGCAAAAACATGGCGTACATTACGTGTGCCGTATGCCACAATCAATATTTTTTAACATGTTTCTACGATCAGTATCATCCTGATTCGTGCAGTGCTCCATACGTGTCACAAACGTAGGAACTATAATTCAATAAAAAGACTATACTGATTTGATTCCAAATGGTCGTGTATCATTTTTTTAATTTCCAATGTCCGTACAAAAATACTTGTATTTTGTTTTACTGTTTTTCGGGATATGTATTATACAAACAGTTAATGAATCATTGAATTCTAGTAATTTGGGCAGTTATAATAAATCTGTTGTTAGAGTAGGTACGGCGTGGGAATGAAGAAAAGCACCAGCAACGAGTTTCGATTCAGAGACCTTGCGCTTATAAAACTAAGTACTTAATCACTTGGCTGCAGACTCCTTGCCTGTTAGTGACCACACAGTAGTATACAGGGTGTAAGTTTTAAGGTGACAAACTAAAATAACTCGAAAAATAAGCTTCACACGAAAAAATATGTAGAATCCGAAGTTGATTATTTTCGAGGGGGACATCTGCTGGTGCTAAAATTAGCCCACCACTCCAGCCCTTCGGGGGTTCGGGGCGGGAGGCAACTTTAAAATTTCAAATGGGAACCCCCATTTTTTATTGCAGAATCAGATTCTACATAAAAACTACGTACATTTTGTCTTAAACATTTGTTTTGATTCTTGGTAGTTGTCACTGCAATTAAAAAAAATCCATGTACTCATTTTTGCGTTGAAAATGGTTACGGATAAATAAAACATACTTATTTACTTCATAAATTTTGATTCGCTAAAACTAAATGTCTCCCTCTCTCCCCAAAGGGTGGGGTTTGAGAGAGAGGAATTAGAGTTTTACAAATGTTGACCCAAATATTAATTTTTCCGCAGATTCGGATAAATTTTGTTTGTTTTGTGGTCATGAGGCCACACAACTTTTAATTATCAAACAAATCATCTGACTAGCAAACTAACTAACCAAACATCCTACTTACTAACGAGTGAACTCATTAACTAACACAGTAAACAAAGTATAAGACTGAGGAAAAGACCAACCCACTCGCTAACTAAAGATTCTTGAATCAGAGCGCCAACGACCAAGAATCAAAACAAATGTTTAAGAGAAAATATTCGTAGTTTTTTTTATGTAGAATCTGATTCTGCAATAAAAAAATGGGGGTACCCATTTGAAATTGGGAACTTGCTTCCCACCCCACCCCACGGGGGCTGGGGTGGCGGGCTAATTTTAGCACCAGCAGATGTTCCCCTCGAAAATAATCAACTTTGGATTCTATACATTTTTTCGTATGAAGCTTATTTTTCGAGTTATTCTGGTTTGTCAACTTATAATTTACACCCTGTATATATGCATGCTTGAAACTTTCAAACTCGATTTTCTGGAAAACGGTTGAGAGTTGCGCTTTCCTCTTTACCTAAGTTGAAGCGCTAGCCATGCTCTACAAAACCTGTCAACACGAATCAACTCGGAAAGGGCAAGTACGTACGGTCCCGTTGTTAGCCCTGCCGTGCGAGGCCGAGGCGGGACGGTAGTCCATTGTGGCGCCGGCCGCAACTGCCGGGCGCGGCTAGGAGGAGGGAGGCTCCGGCACCGCACAAAGGAGCGCCTGGCGGCAGACACGGCCGCTTCCTGTCACCTGGCCGCTCCTTTACGGGCGTCGCTGCCGCACCACCCGAATGACAACAACCCGCTGCTTCCTCCGCTTTCGGAAGCGACGAGTCACGCGGCAGTCCTTGTCTGAATCGCCTGCACAGGATCCATGCTAAAGTAGTTACCTTTCCAAGACGCGTGCGGTCGTGGCTAAAAATATAGACAGTGTCGGAGGCTGAATACCTTAATAGTGTGAGTAAACTGAAAGCCGATAAAAATGTTTAAGACTGTTGGTGGCCCGGGTACATCTCAAATTTTGATCATCCCCCTGCCATGATGGGTATTGCAAGTGTGTTCGATGGGTCTACGTTCACCTCTATTGCACTCTCCATCTCGTCAGCGACGAAATCCACATACTTGCTAGAAGCACTCTCGTGAAATGAGTCAGCTGAGCGCGATTACGTCGTACACACCTTGACAGCGAAGACAGGCCAACATAAATACTTCTAGAACAAGGAGGTATCTAGGTACGACTTTTGATAAGTTGCAGCGGAAATTTTTTGGAAATTTGTGGTGAGTTCCTATAGGACCAAACTGCTGAGGTCATCGGTCCTTAGGCTTACACGCTATTTAATCTAACTTAAACTGACATACGCTAAACACAACAAACACACCCACGCCCGAGGGAGGACTCCAACCTCCGACGAGGGACGCCGAGCGAACCGTGACAAGGCGCCTTCGCCGCGCGGCATTGCAGCGGTTGTTGCGAATTTTCCGACGTGTGCAAGAAATAATTAACATTTATAGCAGAATGAGATTTTCACTCTGCAGTGGAGTGTGCGCTGATATGAAACTTCCTGGCAGATTAAAACTGTGTGCCGGACCGAGACTCGAACTCGGGACCTTTGCCTTTCGCGGGCTTGGGTAGCTCACTTGGAGAGCCCTTGCCCGCGAAAGGCAAAGGTCCCGAGTTCGAGTCTCGGTCCGGCACACAGTTTTAATCTGCCAGGAAGTTTCAACATTTATAGCATTTTAGCATCACTAACACGCAATACACATAACATTACGAGGCAGCTTGAATGTACGATTAGGTTCAGTCAGAGGAATGGTCTCTGAGTATTATATAGTAATGTATTTAATTCTTTCAACATTTCTTTTATCAACTAGGTCAGGAAATGGCTTTCAAATCAAATGGTTCAAATGGCTCTGAGCACTATGCGACTTAACTTCTGATGTCATCAGTCGCCTAGAACTTAGAACTAATTAAACCTAACTAACCTAAGGACATCACACACATCCAAGCCCGAGGCAGGATTCGAACCTGCGACCGTAGCGGTGCTCGGTTCCAGACTGTAGCGCCTAGAACCGCACGGCCACTCCGGCCGGCAAATGGCTTTCAGAATCTGTTGCAGCTCTCCTAATGCCGTCTATTGAAAAACTTGGTTACCGCTGAAGCATCGTTTGCGAATCATGGGTATATCAATATTCACAACACGCACTCGTGGACAGCTGAAAATCTACTCTGACCGAGAGAAGTGGATAAACAATGATGTACATCTGTCGCGTCATTCCTTCTTGTTTCGCTGACGGGACTCCATATTGTCCTAACAGATACAATACTGCAATAATTGTAAGATATCCCACAGGACAGAAGGAAATTTAAGTCGTACAAGCATGACCGATTTCCCGACCCCGCAACCACTCCACTCAGATAATTACTGTACATAACAGAAGTTTTGGAGTTCGTTACATCAGTCGGGAAAAACAAACTGGCCTGGACGCTCAGAAAAAAAAACCCATTAGTCTTAAAGTCATGAATGCGACATAACACGGGCGTATGATGCGGTAAGTCCGGATGAAATTTAATATACAGTATTGTCCGTGAGGAATCAGCTTATAACAAGTATCAGTGCTCAAGGTCAGCATTCTGAGCACTTTATGTGACACTCATAATAATAAGCCACTGTACTTAACCTGACTTACAGAACTGGTTAAATTTGATACGGCAGCGAAGGCGTTTGTGTAACCTTTTCTGGTGGGCGTCTGATGACAATGGGACCGTGGTGCTGTTATGTTATTAATATTTGACCTGGTTCCACACATGCCGTGTTCCTAAAGTCATCTTCGAAAGCTTTTCCAGTGGTACAAAAAATATAAAGTTTCATTAAAAAAAGTCGATGTCGTAATTTGGCACCTATAAACGTTAAAAAAAATACTTGCATACGTTATAAAATTCACAACATTGCTCGTTATAACGTTTAGAAGTCCGCACCTTGAGATTATGTACGAGGGGTTGACAAAAAATGAAATACTACAAATACAACCTTTAAAATGCCTAATAAGGTGTAGTTAAATTGTTAGCATTCAGAACATCTTCCAGTCGTCTCGAAACGGGTAAACCCTGCACGGTTTAAAGGGAATCTTACTCCATTTTACCTGCACAAATAGTGACAAGTTCAGGTAATGATGATGGGGGGGGGGGGGGGGTAGTGTTCAAGCACCCATCCAAAGTAGGCCACAGACTTTCAAAAGATTGACATCTGGTGACTATGGTGACCAGCGAAGATGCGACGGTTCATCCTCGAGATCACAAAATCGGTCAGAAATCAGGACGATGGGAGCTGTGTGAACAGGGACCCTGTTGTCCTGGAAGACAACGGAAAACAAATATTGTAGCATGTGATGCAATTGGTCAGCCACAATGGTCACGTAATTCTAAGCAGTATTGCGACGTTGCAGAGTAACCGTGGGGCTCATGAAGTACCACGATGTGACTGTCCAAATCATCAACGAACCCCCATCATATTTCACTCTTGTGACATAAAATTGATCATAAGCTGGAAACAATGTACAGCAAGACTCATCCGACCAAACGACTTTCTTCCATTGCTCCATAGTCCAGGTTTTATGGTTTCGGTACCACGTTTTCCTGCTGCAAGCATTTTACTCACTGGTGAATGGTTTTGGAATTCCATCTCGCCCTGCGATTCTCTACTTAGGAACTCCATGTTGTTTTGATGCTGACGGGATTCGCGAGGGCGACATTCAGTGCTGCAGAGACTTTTGCGGTTATTGGCCTCTTATTTTCCGTCACAATCCTCCTCGACGACCGTTCGTCGCCATCATTCATTTCGTCCGCGTTATGACTTAGCGGTTGATGTTTTTCCGCTTTCCCTATATGCAGTATAAATGTTCGAAACGGTACCTCTTGAAACACCAAACACGTCGGCTATCTTGGTTACAGAGGCACACATCATACGACTACCAACAATTTCTCCACGTTCGAATGCATTGAGCTCCTACGTAATGCACTCAGAATTAAACGGAACACTGTTCCGACCAACGGCTGACACTTGCAACGTATTGAGGACATTGCACAGGTGCCGTGGTCAAATACAACAGCGCAACCTGAAGTCTTGCCTAATACAGAGCCCTGTTTTAGCTGCCCAACCACGTGTATGCGCGACTGTACTCTCGATTTCTTTTTGCCTCTTCAACGGTACTACACCATAGAGTATAAGTAGCCTGTTTAGGTTTTTATGTTGGTAACGTCACGTAGCGCTCTGTATGAAAATCACTGGCTGTGATGTGTGCAGTCTGTGGCTGGTTGGCATTGTTGGAATTTGCTATTGTAGTGTTGGGCAGTTGGATGTGAACAGTGCGTAGCGTTGCGCAGTTGGTGAGCAGCCAGGAGCGGTGGATGTGGAGAGAGAGATGGCAGAATATTGAGAGCGGACGATCTGGACGTGTGTCCATCAGAAAGAGTAAATTTGTAATACTGGACATCATGAACTGATTTATATATATATATATATATATATATATATATATATATATATATATATATATATATACACTCCCGGAAATGGAAAAAAGAACACATTGACACCGGTGTGTCAGACCCACCATACTTGCTCCGGACTCTGCGAGAGGGCTGTACAAGCAATGATCACACGCACGGCACAGCGGACACACCAGGAACCGCGGTGTTGGCCGTCGAATGGCGCTAGCTGCGCAGCATTTGTGCACCGCCGCCGTCAGTGTCAGCCACTTTGCCGTGGCATACGGAGCTCCATCGCAGTCTTTAACACTGGTAGCATGCCGCGACAGCGTGGACGTGAACCGTATGTGCAGTTGACGGACTTTGAGCGAGGGCGTATAGTGGGCATGCCGGAGGCCGGGTGGACGTACCGCCGAATTGCTCAACACGTGGGCCTGAGGTCTCCACAGTACATCGATGTTGTCGCCAGTGGTCGGCGGAAGGTGCACGTGCCCGTCGACCTGGGACCGAACCGCAGCGACGCACGGATGCACGCCAAGACCGTAGGATCCTACGCAGTGCCGTAGGGGACCGCACCGCCACTTCCCAGCAAATTAGGGACACTGTTGCTCCTGGGGTATCGGCGAGGACCATTCGCAACCGTCTCCATGAAGCTGGGCTACGGTCCCGCACACCGTTAGGCCGTCTTCCGCTCACGCCCCAACATCGTGCAGCCCGCCTCCAGTGGTGTCGCGACAGGCGTGAATGGAGGGACGAATGGAGACGTGTCGTCTTCAGCGATGAGAGTCGCTTCTGCCTTGGTTCCAATGATGGTCGTATGCGTGTTTGGCGCCGTGCAGGTGAGCGCCACAATCAGGACTGCATACGACCGAGGCACACAGGGCCAACACCCGGCATCATGGTGTGGGGAGCGATCTCCTACACTGGCCGTACACCACTGGTGATCGTCGAGGGGACACTGAATAGTGCACGGTACATCCAAACCGTCATCGAACCCATCGTTCTACCATTCCTAGACCGGCAGGGAACTTGCTGTTCCAACAGGACAATGCACGTCCGCATGTATCCCGTGCCACCCAACGTGCTCTAGAAGGTGTAAGTCAACTACCCTGGCCAGCAAGATCTCCGGATCTGTCCCCCATTGAGCATGTTTGGGACTGGATGAAGCGTCGTCTCACGCGGTCTGCACGTCCAGCACGAACGCTGGTCCAACTGAGGCGCCAGGTGGAAATGGCATGGCAAGCCGTTCCACAGGACTACATGCAGCATCTCTACGATCGTCTCCATGGGAGAATAGCAGCCTGCATTGCTGCGAAAGGTGGATATACACTGTAGTAGTGCCGACATTGTGCATGCTCTGTTGCCTGTATCTATGTGCCTGTGGTTCTGTCAGTGTGATCATGTGATGTATCTGACCCCAGGAATATGTCAATAAAGTTTCCCCTTCCTGGGACAATGAATTCACGGTGTTCTTATTTCAATTTCCAGTAGTATATATATATATATATATATATATATATATATATATATATATATATATATATATATATATATATATATAACTTTTGATCATTATTAAGGTAAATACATTGTTTGTTCTCTATCGAAATCTTTCATTTGCTAACTATGCCTATCAGTAGTTAGTGCCTTCGGTAGTTAGAATCTTTTATTTAACTGGCAGTATTGGCGCTCGCTGTATTGCACTGGTTCGAGTAAGGAAGATTTTTGTGAAGTAAGTGATTCATGAAAGGTATAGGTTATTGGCAGTCAGGGCCATTCTTTTGTAGGGACTTTTCAAAGTCAGATTGCGTTGCGCTAAAAATATTGTGTGTCAATAATAATAATAAGTAAAGAGAGAAATGTCTGAGTACGTTCAGTTCTGCTCAGCTGTTTGAAAATCAAATAACGTAAGAGGTTTATCAGCACAGTAAATTCACTAATTTTTCCAAGGGGATGTTTCAAGAGAGTACAAGTCATAATATATTTGACACATAACAAGAGCTGTAGCCGGCCTCAGTGGCTGAGCGGTTCTTGGCGCTTCAGTCTGGGACCGCGCTACCGCTACGGTCGCAGGTTCGAATCCTGCCTCGGGCATGGATGTGTGTGATATCCTTAGGTTAGTTATGTTTAGGTAGTTCTGCGTTCTAGGGGACTAATGACCTCAGATGTTAAGTCCCATAGTGCTCAGAGCCATTTGAACCACCATTTGAACCAAGAGCTGCAGCCACACACTATGACATTACGTGTATGAAGCCATCAACAAAGAGTCTTTACAGTGGTTAACATCCTTAGCTTTTAAGGGATGGTTTCTTTCTCACTAGTGTCTCTGTGGGCGTTTGTCAGTTGTTACCCGATGTCCTAATAAGGCGGAAATCCGTTACTAATAAACAAGAGGTATAATTGATCACCACGGAGGAGAGTGGAGTTGCTCCAAAGCCTTTCTGCCCTGCGAAGTCTTTATTCAGAATGCCGTGCACGTGGTAAACACGTGTTGTGAAGGTGTTAATTCGCGCAAGGTAATGAAGCGCTTTCTATTCGCGCCGCCGGCGCTTCCTCGCCCAGGTTGGGATCAGGCGGGCCTGAGGGACACTCACGACCCATGTCCTTCGATCGACGAACGGAGGAAGCCGACAGCTTAAGAAGCCAATCTCTCTTCCTTTGGCCAATGGAACTGCACTATGGGCCGGTGATAACAACGTGGGCGAGCAACTCCTAGGCAAATAATCATTCGGCACAGAGTTAAGTGAGGTGACGCAACACGAAATATTTTTCAGGCGGTATTTGTTGGAGTAGAAAGACCTGTACCAGTTCGTGAACCTGTGCTGCACTCTGTTTAAAATTCTGAGAAGACTTTTCGCTTTTTGTTGTGACGGAAGCTGATAACTTCAGTGGCATATTCTCCACGTCAATACGAGAATATTGATGAGGCACTGGTATAATATTCGGGACGACTGCGGTTAAAATCCCTCTCCAGCCACTCGTATTTAGGTTTATTGCGCTTTCTCAAATCGCTTAAGGTAAATGCGCATATGGTTGCTTTCAAAGTACATGGCCGATTTTCTTCCCTATCCTTCGTAATGAGAACTTGTCTTCTGTTTCTTATAACGTCGTCGTCGTTGGGGCGTTAAACATGAAGCTTGTTTTCCTCGTTAGTCAGCCATGCCACACTAGCTGACGAAAATAAATGTCTCTTCAGGGAAATGTTTCTGGGCGACATAACTTCTACAAGCGAAAACTTATAGGACGGAAACGTAACGCGAGTGAAATACCAGAGAACATAATACCGGTATGCAGAGATTAGCTTTGACGTTCCAAAGTGCTACGCGTTCAGACTCCTTATGCGCGTGTTATCAAACAAGTCATTTTAAATATTTAAAGTATACTGATATATTGAACCTGATATTAAAATGCAGATTTACAAACACAAAAACAAAGATTATTCTTTTACTGCCTAACAACTTTTCGAACCGGCTCGTTGTAATTTATTTTTCGCGGCCTTTGATGGCACTTAGTGAAGTACTTGAACATCCTTGTGTGTTGTATGTGTGTGCGTGTGTTTGTGTATGCATGTATGTATGCGTGTTTGAGTAATGGAATGTTGTGCTTGTGTTGTTATGAATGATTATACCACCAAAACTGGTATAAAATTACATTTTCTGCAACTGTTGTCGATTATTTCATTATGATAGGGCAAACTTTAAAGATAATATCACCACATCGAGTAAAACAGAAGTGATATCTGCCGTTCCCCATGGAAATGTTTTAGACCCTGTGGTGTTTCTAATGTGTATAAACAGCGTAGGAGACAATCTGAGCACTCCTCTTAGATTGTCTGCAGATGATGCTGCTGTGTACCGTCCAGTAAAGTCATTAGAAGATCAGAACCAACTACAAAATGATTTAGACAAGATATATATTTTGACAATAAAGTGGTGTGTGACTATAAAAAGTTGGAGGTCATCCACACGATTACTGAAAGGAATACGTTAAATTTCGGCTGCACGACAAATCACACAAGTTTAAAGGTTGTCAGCACAACTAAATACCTAGGGGTTACAATTAGGAGCAATTAAACTGGATCGATCACAGAGAAATTGTTGTGAGAAAGACTGTCTTCTTGGCAGAACACTTAGAAGATGCAAAAAATGTGGTAAAGAGACTGCCCATCCTACGCTTGTCCAGTCTCTTCTAAAGTAATGCTGCGCGGTATCTATCAGACAGGTTTGTCAGAGCACATCGAAAAGGTTCAAAGAAGGCAACTCATATTAGTGCGAAATAGGGGAGAAAGTGTAACGGACGTGATATGCGAGTTGGGTTGGGAGTCGTCATACCAAAGGCGTTTTTCGTTTAAGGAGAGATATTTTCACGAAATTTCGGTCACCAACTTTCTCCTCCCAATGCGAAAATATTTTGTTGGCGCCCATCTACCTAGGAAAAAATTATCACTGCGATAAAATAAGAGAATTCAGAGTTCGCATGGAAAGATTTGTGTGTTCGTTTTTTTCTCATGCTTTTCTAGGGAAGAACGATAGAGAAATAGACTGAAGTTGGTTCGACGAACGCTCTGCCAAGCACTTCAATGTGAATTGTAGAGAAGTCGTGTAGATTAGAACGCCATTCCACGAAATTACATTCTTTCCACAATGGAAGCTCTGAACGTTTTCTAGTACTCATTCAAGTAAGACAAAAAATTTCTCTACATGAGTACTGCCTGACTTCTGCTGCGTGTTGAACGGGACTTTTCGTCTTGATTTGCGCTTCACAGTGACGAAAAGAAGGAAATAAAGTTGAGCTAAATCATCTTGCAACTGACTCTGAATGTAACAATTACCGATCTGATTTGATATGTTATTAGTGAAGCAAAACTACGGCTAGAATGGCAAAGCCCATCTGTGACACTCCGTACTGCATGTAACACTCCGTGTCCGTGTCTCGCATATTCAGAGCTGTAGCATTGTGACGTTGCCGGAGGGACAGTCCCTCAAAGAATGAGCACCGAATCAGAAACGACTACTCGTGCGAAACAGAGCTTGCTCTATTCAAACAGTATATGCCGGTGAACAAGTGGATTGAATTTTCCTAGATTTCCGTAAGGCAGCGGTTTGATGCATGCGTCAGTATGCTTCTGGAAATTGATTCACATACATCTACGTGATTACTCTGTTATTCACAATAAAGTACCTAGCAGAGGGTTCAATGAACCACCTTCAACTTGTCTCTCTAGCATTCCACTCTTTAACGGCGCGCGGGAAAACGAGCACTTACATTTTTCTGTGCGAGCCCTGATTTCTCTTATTTTATCGTGATAATCATTTCTCCCTATGTAGATGGGTGCCAACAGAATGTTTTCGCAATCGGAGGAGAAAATTGGTGACTGACATTTCACGAGAAGATCCCGTCGCAATGAAAAAACACATTTGTTTTAATGATTACCACTCCAATTCACATATTATGTCTGTGGCACTATCTCCCTACTTCGCGATAATAGAAAACGAGCTGACCTTCTTTGTACTTTTTCGATGTCATCCGTCAGTCCCATCTGACGCGGATCCAACACCGCACAGCAATACTCCAGAATAGGGCGGACAAGCGTGGTCTAAGGAGTCTCTTTACTAGACCTGTTGCACCTTCTAAGTGTTCTGCCAATGAATCGCAATCTTTGGTTGGCTCTACCCACAACTTTATACATGTGATCGTTCCAATTTAGGTTATTTGTAGTTGTAAACTCTAAGTATTTAGTTGAATTTACAGCCTTCAGGTTTGTGTGACTTACCGCGTAATCGAAATTTAGTGGATTTCTTTTAGTACTCATGTGAATAACTTCATACTTTTCTTTATTAAGGGTCAACTGCCACATTTCGCACGATACAGATACCTTATCTAAATCATTTTGCAATTTGTTTTGGTCTTGTGATGACTTTATAAGAAGGTAAATGACAGTATCACCTGCAAACAATCTAAGACAGTTACTCAGATTGTTTCCTATGTCGTTAATATATATCAGGAACAATAGAGGGCCTATAACACTTCCTTGGGGAACGCCAGGTATTACGTCTGTTTTACTCGATGACTTTCCGACTATTACTACGAACTGTGATCTTTCTGACAGGAAATCACGAATCCTGTCGCACAACTGAGGCGATATTCCATATGCACGCAGTTTGGTTAGGAGACACTTGTGAGGAACGGTATCTAAAGCCTTCTGGAAATCTAAAAATATGGAATCAATTTGACATCCCCTGTCGATAGCACTCATTACTTCATGAGTATAAAGACCTAGTTGTGTTTCGCAGGAACGATATTTTCTGAATCCGTGCTGACTACGCGTCAATAAATCGTTTTCTTCGAGGTACGTCATAATATTCGAACAGAATATATGTTCCAAAACCCTACTGCAAATCGACGTTAGTGATATGGGCCTGTAATTCAATGGATTACTCCTACTTCCCTTTTGGGGTATTGGTGTGACTTGAGCAATTTTCCAATCTTAGGTGCGGATCTTCCTATGAGCGAGCGGTTGTATAATTGCTAAATATGGAGCTATTGTATCAGCATACTCTGAGAGGAACCTGAGTGGTATACAATCTTGATCGGAAGCCTTGCTTCTGTTAAGTGAATTAAGCTGCTTTGCGACACCGAGGATATCTATTTCTATGTTTAGCATCTTGCCAGTTGTTCTTGATTGGAATTCAGGAATATTTACTTGTCTTCTCGATGAAGGAGTTTCGGAAAATCGTGTTTAATAACTCTGCTTCAGTGGCACTGTCATCAATAACTTCACCGTTGCGGTGGTTCAAGTAAAAGTGTAGCGAACAGAGTAGTAAATGGAATTTTAGAGTGTTAAATAATGTTAACATTTAACAGGATACTACTAGCCAAAAAACAAAAGTACATTAAACGTGTTCTATCTCAGACACTATTCAAATGCTTCAAACGGCTCTAAGCACTATGGGACTTAACATCTGAGGTCGTCAGTCCTTTACACTTAGAACGACTTAAACCTAACTAACCTAAGGACATCACATACATCTATGCCCGAGGTAGGATTCGAACCTGCGACCGTAGCAGCAGCGCGGTTCCGGACTGAAGCGCCTAGAACCGCTCGGTCACAACGGCCGGCTTGGACACCATACAGAATACGGCATATGTTTATATGAAGTTGTTTCCTTCAAATGAGCATTCCTACCATATTCCTAGATATTGACCATTCCTCCTGGGACACCTTGTATAATCTTTTCAGAGGAGGCTTGCGAGCACATTTTAAGGCATCCAGGAATAGTTAGCTTGGTATTGGAAGGAACAGCAGAAAGGAAAAAGTATAGAGCAGTTGGATATTGGAAATGTAAATGAGATCAATGAAAACGTTTAGTATGTGGGTGTCCATAGATGAAAAGGTTAAAAGAAATATATGTGAAGAAATACTCGACGATATCGAACGAGGTTAAAGACAGATTTTTTTTTTAAAGGAGGAACAGGAAATTAAAGAAATTATTGAACGAAATTATGAGATATTCCGACAGGGAAATATAGTTCTGAACACGTCTTGATTTTCGTCATATGTTTTAATGACTCGTGTTTGTTTATTAAGTAAGCACAGCGTAGAAATATAGATAGTGTCATCGTTTTTGCAAACGGTTTCTTGGAGTCACTATAAAGCAAAGTTATATTAGTGGTGATCTTGGCGGACGAACCTGTCATCTGCGAGAAGGCTGCAACACCAGAAGACCGTAGCGAAATGCAGGAAGACTTGTGGATGATCCATGATTGGTGCAGGGAGTGGCAGCTGATCCTAAGCGCAAATAAATATAACGTACTGCGCATAAACAGACGAATAAACCACTGAAACAATAATAACCATACGATACCTACCAGTGCGACCTACAGTGGAATGACCACATAAAACAAATTGTAGGAGAAGCGGATCCTAGAGTAAGGTTCACTGCGAGCGTCTTAAGGAAATGTACGAGGGACCTTCCAAAAGTAAATGTCGTTATTGTTTTTAAAAGAGGAAATGCTACACTATGTGACACAAACAAACGTCATATGAATCCACACCCATCGCTGGTTCAACGACGGAAGGGGCATCAGCAGAGGGGGGAATGACTCATGCGCAGAGCGCTGAAGAAGGCAGAGTAGCAGCTGACCGGCGTGCCCTAAGTTATTCGAGTACACATCACGATGGCAGATGGACGTGTACTGACAATGTGGTCACCAGTGGAAGTGCGTCCTGTTATCCGGTATGAAGGGGCACGTGGGACTATTGTGTCGGCCACCCATGAACGCCTGCAGACCGTGTAAGACGAAGAGGTCACGTCTCGTCAAACAGGTGGTTGCTAGTGTTGCGTTTTCAGAGTAGGGCGGCAGGTTGTAGGGGATTAAGGTCGAAGTGGGCGTCTCTCCCCACCCACGCATGGAAACAACGTTGACAGAGTACAGGACACGGCGTTAGCAGATAAGTGAATAACGATGTGAGACGTGGTGTCCACACTGCGTACTGGCCGTGCTCAGGCCCATCCCATGCTTCATGATGCGCTGGGTTGCCGAAATGTGTTTGCAAGGTGGGAGCCGAGAAACCCGATCCCAGGCCACAAGAGCGCAAGAATGGGAATCCGCGGCGATCACTTGATGCGGTGCACGCAGGAGGGAAATGAGTTCCTGTTCAGAATCATCACATGTGATGAGACGTGGGTGCACTACTTTGCCCAAGGACCCAAGGCTGCCCCATTGACGTGGAAACCTCGCGGTTCACTGGCGTGCAAAAATTTAAAGTGTCACCCTGCGTAGGAACCGGCCGGGGTGGCCGAGCGGTCCTACGCGCTACACTCTGGAACCGCGCGACCGCTACGGTCACAGGTTCGAATCCTGCCTCGGGCATGGATGTGTGTGATGTCCTCAGGTTAGTTAGGTTTAAGTAGTTCTAGGGGACTGATGACCTCAGATGTTGAGTCGCATAGTGCTCAGAGCCATTTGAACCTCCGTAGGAAAGGTTATGGCCAGTGTTCTGGGACGCAGAAGGTGTGATTCTCCATCATTCTCACCACCAAGGGAGCATCAACGGAGAAAGCTACTGCGATACCCTCGCCAAACTCAGTTCCGCCATTCGACGAAACATACCAGTCTTTAGAAGGAAAGTGTTGTGCTCTTGGACGATAACGCGAGGGCTCACAGAGGATCAGATATGTCGCTTCGGATGGAATAAATTGGATCGCCCGGCATTCAGCCCCGATCTTGCTCCATCGTACTTTCAACTGTTCCGCGCATTAAAAGCCACACTCTCGGAACTTTATTTCCAAACCAATGCTGAGATTGAGCAGGCCGCGCGACAATTCCTTGCATCGTAGGATACCGTGTTTTACCAGAGGGGTTTCTTCAAATGGGTTGCACGCTGCCACTTACGTTCCAATGTCGGTGGCGACTATGCGGGAAAATAGAGCAAGATGAATCGTTCACAATAGGATTGTGTATTTGCTTTTGGCAATAAAATTCCAGTGTGAAAAACAATGACGAAATTTACTTTCGGAATGCCCTCGTAATTCATCCATGAAAGAAGTCTTCTACAAAACACTTACTTGACAGCATCCTGAATATTGTTCATCAGTATGGAACCCTTAACGCCTTTGGTTAATAGACGAGTTAGAGCAAATCGAACGAAGAACATTACATTTATCGTGGAATCATTTAATAAGTGCCAATTTCATTGGCGGACGCTGTAAGAAAGACGTTGTGTATCATGGATAGTTTACTCCTGAAATTCAAAGAAAAACCGCGCAATACGAAGAAGAGTCGTGCAAAATATTGCTTTCGGAGAATGACCATGACCAGAAAATATGAGAAATTAAATGTCATGTGAAGGTTTATTGACTATGAATGGAAGAGAGAACTAGGGAAATTAAATTGGTACCGGATTTTGTAGTCTGCCACACGCCGTGAGGTGTCTTACGGTCTGTAGATGCAGATGGCTTGTTCCTAAGCGATACATCATATAAACAGAGAAAGACAGACAAGAAGTTAATGTGTGTGACCCTGTTTTGCCACTTAGGCAATTGACGGTGCTACTGATAGTATGTGTACCCTGTATCTCAGAACCACACGTACTGTACATGTCGTCCACACGTGAATGGGCAGGATCTGCTACCGAGCCAGGCACCCAGTGAACAGACCGAGGTAGCGCCTGGCCCGGCTACAGACCTCCACCCTCCTCCGTTACAACCTCTGTTGCCTCGATTCTCCGCAGAAGGAGGGAGAATTTTAATCACGAGTCACCGTAATTGCTCATCCGCCACTCTCAAGAAAATAGCAATCTGGAGGAACAGGCGGCGGCGGAAACAATAAATCTCGGCTCGCTGGAGGAGAATTTAGCCCCGTCCTTGCGTGAAATGATTTTGTCGCAAAAGAAACGAGCCAAATAACTCGTCACCTTAGAGTAGGATGCGTTCTGCTTACTGGATTTGTAAGCAACACGTATAAAGTGAATGTGAAAAGTTTACGTGCCAACTTAGAAGGTTTGCTCTAGGATATTCTTTCATGTGTAGACCGCGCTGTCTCGGATCTTATTCTCGAGTAATGGTAAAATTTGTTGTGAAGACCTTTTGAATGTGGCAAACATGTTACTTATCTCTTCAGTTATGAAGTAAAAGATATAAATGAAATAATTATTAATGGCTCATCAAAATGTTGACCGCAGTTTGTTGAGGTCACGAAGCCAAAAAAAGTGAACGGCTGTCGTAAACAGGGATCATTAATTAATTTGTAACATTTTCCTTCGTAAGCCTAAAACTACAGCGACAAAATGGTTGAAAAGAGTGGCTTTCCTTCAACGTCAAGGTCATTACAGCACACGAATAGATCGATCAAATATGGGACACGACATTTTGCAGCGACCTTTGTTACGAAACCATCCTTGCAGTCACTGAAGTTCTTTTGGAATACCTGAAAAACTTACATTCGGATCGCAGGCCGAGGATTTCAAGCCCGCCCACTCGATTACGACTCCATTGACAGAACTACAGAGTCAGTTCGCCATGGGGATGAGCGACTTGTGCTGCGAACAGCAAATCAAAGTCCCTATGACTTAGATATTCTCGATACAGTGATTAGTTGCTCCTGATCGAACCAAGACAATTTTACACACATAAAGAAAAGTTTTGTATCACCCCGGTTCCCAGAACTCTTGAAAGTAGACGTTGACTATGGATATTGTATCACATACACAGTCCATTTCACTGTTCAGAGATGTCACTAAACACGTCCAACGATGTAAACAACCATGCATGAGCAGCGCCTGTTAGACAGAGGGAGTCGGACAGCCCATCAGTTCCAGTCATTCCACCAGGAAGGAGGGACACGGCTCGTGTTGTCTCTAGTCCAACCATGCCTATATGGTCAATCCGTGGTTGGATCGCGTCTGCATTGTTACTTTGCGCCAGGAAGGGCTCTCGACAAGGGAAGTGTACAGGCATCTCGGAGTGAACCAAAGCGATGTTATTCGGACATGGAGAAGATACAGAGAGAGGGGAACTGTCGATGACATGCCTCGCTCAGCTCGCCCAAGGGCTGCTACTGCAGTGGATGACCGCTGCCTACGGATTATGGCACGGAAGAACCCTGACAGAAAACGCCACCCTGTTGAATAATGCTTTTCCTGCAGCCACAGGACGTCATGTTACGACTCAAACTGTGCGCAATTCGCTGCATGATGCACAACTTCACTTACGACGTCCATGGCGAGGTCCATCTTAGCAACCACGACACCATGCAGTGCGGTACAGATGGGCCCAACAAAATGCCGAATGAACCGCAAGGAATTGGCATCACGTTCTCTTCACCGGATGAGTGCCGCATATGCCTTCAACCAGACAATTGTCGGATACGTGTTTGGAGACAACCCGGTCAGGCTGAACGCCTTGGACATAATGTCCAGCGAGTGCAGCAAGGTGGAGGTTCCCTGCTGTTTTGGGGTGGCATAATGTGGGACCGACGTACGCCGCTGGTGGTAATGGAAGGCGCTGTAACGGCTGTACGATACGTGAATGCCATCCTCCGACCGAATGTGCAACCATATCGGCAGCATATTGGCGAGGCATTCGTCTTCACGGACGACAATTCACGCTCCATCGTGCGCACATTGTGAATGACTTCCTTCAGGATAATGACATCGCTCGACTAGAGTGGCCAGCATGTTCTCCATATATGAACCCTATCGAACATGCCTGGAATGGATTGAAAAGGGCTGTTTAAGGACGACGTGATCCACCAACCACTCTGAGGGATCTACGCCGAATCGCCATTGAGGAGTGGGTCAATCTGGAACAACAGTGCCTTGATGAGCTTGTGGATAGTATGCCATGACGAATACAGGTATGCGTCAATGCAAGAGGATGTGCTACTGGTTTTTAAAAGTACCGGTGTGTACAGCAATCTGGTCCACCACCTCTGAAGGTCTCGCTGTGTGGTGGTACAACATGCAATGTGCCGTTTTCAAGAGCAATGAAAAGGGCAGAAAAGATGTGTATGTTTATCTCTATTCCAATTTTCTGTACAGGTTCCAGAACTCTCGGAACCGAGGTGATGCAAACCTTTTTTTGTGTGTGTAGTAGTTTCAAGTCGAACGATCGGTCAGCAGGACCCGCATTTCAACTCAACTTTGGAGATACCTACTCCTTATCGTTCACTTAAGTTAAACCAGCGTCACGTCGACAGTGAGACGAAGAGAGACAAAAACTCCTCTCATTTCTGACAACAGTACGCCAAGTAGCTGGCTGTAGCTTTATTTAAAAAAAAGGTTATCGATATACCCTCAAGACAGTGCAGGAACAACGGATAGAAAAGTTCAGAATGTCTGCACTGGGATTTGTGTCCGGGTCCTCCGGCTTGCGCGTCCACTGTGGTCACGTAGCGTCGCGTACCTGGTAGATATTCCGCCTTCAGAAGTCGAGTTACAACTGGCCACGACTCAAGTACCAGGACTGTCCAGAAAGTAAGTTCCGATTGATCGCGAAATGGAAGACACATTGAAAATCAGAAATGTTTTATTTGTAATAGATAGCTACACCTTCCAGCTACTTCTCTACGTAGTCGCCGTTCTGACTTAGACGTTTGTCGTAGCGTCGAACCAACTCTCCAATACCCTCATGATAGAAGGAAGCCGCCAGTGGTTTCCGCCAATTCTCTACGCTGGCCTACAGCTCGTTGTCTGTGCCAAAATGTTGTCTGAATAGCCAGTAGTTCATGTGAGCAGAGATGAAACTCAGAGGGAGACAGTTACGTGCTGTACTGTGGGTAATCAAACATTTCCAATTGAAAACGATGCAGGAGCATCTTCATTGCCCCTGCAGAATCCGGCTGAGAATTGTCTTGAAGAAGAAACAGCACGACAGCTATGTAATGTTGGCTGCATAGCTTTAGGCGAAATTTCTCACCAGGCCCTCATACTTGGCGGGAGACACTATTTCCTGTAACATCTTTACGCGCTCACTGTGAGCTCGGAAATGAGAAGAGCGACGTGATGCTGTCTAGGGTCATACTAAAGACACTGGCCCAACACAACTGTGCAAAGCTTTAACGGATTTTCATAGTCGTTTCCATTTCGCGACTGATCGGAACTTACTTTCTGGACACCCCTCGTATTTGAGGACACACCGTTCATTAGTAATTAGTAAAACTGAGGTCTGTGCAACAAATGGCCTATAGCTGTCTCCTTCGCGACCCAGCAACTTCTACAGTTACGATTGCAGTTCGACTTGTAACACGCACAACAGTCAGGCTGCGCAATCACGGAATTAGTTTATCTGGTCAGATATGTAATGCATCCTTCTATATCATGTCGACGCTCGAGTCAGGAGATACGACTTCGATATGTGCTCCATGCGATATTCACTGGCTGGTGGTGGCAGTATCGTGCCTTGGTGCATAGATGTCCGCGAGGTGCTGAAGGAGAGGGCGCTTGCGCCCAACTGGAAACTGGTCTACAGAGTTTCCATTCGTACTCGCATGTTGACTGGATAACCATCAGTCCTCTGGCGTGTATTAAGTTTTCTTGTGTCATCTATAATCCACTACTGGCCATTAAAATTGCTACACCAAGAAGAAATGCAGATGATAAACGGGTATTCATTGGACAAATATAATATACTAGAACTGACATGTGATTACATTTTCACGCAATTTGGGTGCGTGGATCCTGAGAAATCAGTACCCAGAACGACTACCTCTGGCCGTAATAACGGCCTTGATACGCCTGGGCATTGAGTCAAACACAGCTTGGATGGCGTGTGCAGGTACAGCTGCCCATGCCGCTTCAACACGATACCACAGTTCATCAAGAGTAGTGACTGGCGTATTGTGACGAGCCAGTCGCTCGGCCACCATTGACCAGACGTTTCCAATTGGTGAGAGATCTGGAGAATGTGCTGGCCAGGGCAGCAGTCAAACATTTTCTGTATCCAGAAAGGCCCGTACAGGACCTGCAACTTGCAGTCGTGCATTATCCTGCTGAAATGTAGGGTTTCGCAGGGATCGAGTGAAGGGTAGAGCCACGGTTCGTAACACATCTGAAATGTAATGTCCACTGTTCAAAGTGCCATCAATGCGAACACGAGGTGACCGTGACGTGTAACCAATGGCACCCCATACCATCACGCCGGCTGATACGCCTGTATGGCGGTGACGAATACACGCTTCCAATGTGCGTTCATCGCGATGTCACCAAACACGGATGCGACCATCACGATGCTGTAAACCGAACCTGGATTCATCCGAAAAAATGACGTTTTGCAATTAGTGCACCCAATATCGCCGTTGAGTACACCATCGCAGGCGCTCCTGTCTGTGATGCAGCGTCAGATGTAACCGCAGCCATGGTCTCCGATCTGATAGTCCATGCTGCTGCAAACGTCGTCAAACTGTTCGTGCAGATGGTTGTTCTCTTGCAAACGTCCCCATCTGTTGACTCAGGGATCGAGACGTGGCTGCACGATCCGTTACAGCCATGCGGATAATATGCCTGTCATCTCGACTGCTAGTGATACGAGGCCGTTGGTATCCAGCACGGCGTTCCGTATTACCCTCCTGAACCCACCGATTCGATATTCTGCTAACAGTCATTGGATCTCGACCAACGCGAGCAGCAATGTCTCGATACGATAAACCGCAATCGCGATAGGCTACAATCCGACCTTTATCAAAGTCTGATATGCGATGGTACGCATTTCTCCTCCTTACACGAGGCATCACAACAACGTTTCACCAGGCAACGCCGGTCAGCTGCTGTTTGAGTGTGAGAAATCGGTTGGAAACTTTCCTCATGTCAGCACGTAGTAGGTGTCGCCACCGGCGCCAACCTTGTGTGAATGCTCTGAGAAGCTAATCATTTGCATATCACAGCATCTTCTTACTGTCGGTTAATTTTTGAGTCTGTAGCACGTCATCGTCGTGGTGTAGCAATTTTAATGGCCAGTAGTGTATTTATTTCTAATGGCATGAGTTGTCTCGAAACTGACAGGCTCATTTATATCGAAAATGGCAATATTAGAGTCTTGGTGGCGACCCCAACCCCTCACCTCCGGAAACATTTCCCCGGCCGCCCTTGCCTTGGTATAACTTAAAGTCATTCTGTTTGGAATCTAAGTGTGTTACAAAAGCCAGCATGACAGCTGTAACTATCTCGCTATCACTGCTGTCGGCTTGCCACTGTTTAGAGACGATCAGTCGGTTTGTGTTTTTCGCTATAATGCTACCTTATTTATGGTTCATCTATTGTTCGTTACAAGAATAAAAGTCGTAGTGGATTTGCTTATGGATGGATGCTGAACATGTGAAATGTCGACCAGATGCCCGTAGTAAGCTACAAGTAACAAGTAAGTCCTTCCTTGAAATAAGAAATGTACGAAAATTAAATTCTTTGTCCATGTTGTAGAATAAATATTTAAACTAGACTTTTTATTTTAGAAACACATATGACAGCTTATTACACTACATTATTCATCACCAAATACTAAGTATTTCATATTTAACCTGAAATTTTAAATTGCATAAAGTAATGTATGTTTGGTATTAGCACTCAAACGCACTGTATACAGAACGGAGAAAAAGAGCGTGATAATACGGCCAGAACAGGTTAGGGGGCGTTGAATCCAGCAAATGGAAATGCAGCGTTGTGAGACTACGGCTATGAAATGAAAGCCAACCAGGCACGAGGGCGCCAGAGTGTGCACTTAAACCAACTTGCTCCAGCTAATAACAATTATGCTGATGAGCGCAGTTATTAATTAAATTAGGTGGAGATAATGGTTTCAGCTAAACAGTGAAGCCAGGCAAACTTAACATTCCTGACGGCGGCTGGTTAAGTAGAGGCGAAATTTCTGTTGTGTTTACAGGACAAAGTTTAGTTTTTAAATCAACTACGCTAAAAGTACTGCAGTCTGGAACCGCGGGACTGCTACTGTCGCAGGTTCGAATCCTGCCTCGGGCATGGGTGTGTGTGATGTCCTTAGGTTAGTTAGGTTTAAGTAGTTCTAAGTTCTAGGGGACTTATGACCTAAGATGTTAAGTCCCATAGTGCTCAGAGCCATTTGAACCAGCTAAAAGTACGGTAATGTTGTTTATTTGTTGTTTGTTGAAGTAAGCTGTGCAGCAGAAACAGGACTACAGAAAGATGGTCGACACGTTGTACTTTAGGATGCATTGTTATAAAAAATGAAATCTAAATGTCACATGTTTTAGTTTTTTTGCTAACGTACTTAGAGCATGAATGAATTATTGTTCTAACAAGTATAGCAGAGTATAAAACCGGACTGCTGGAACACATTGAAATATGTTCGCTTACCAGACTAACTTCCCCACGTTTGTCGATGACAGGCTGACGTTTTATGGCCGTAGCCCCAATTCGGTGCATTCCCGAACTATTTTTAGGAAATTTTGCTCGACTCCACGCCCCCTACCCCGCTCTGACCTTATCACCAGATCTCTTTCCTTCCGTCCTGTACAACACCTCAATTACACGAAATACACATAATGACTCTCGGGAAGCGTGGCTGTGCATCGGTCTTTACAACTAGCAAACATTGTATGAGAGATAAACGTTGACAGTATTCGCAAATGTAATTTGTCCGATCGTAAATGTGCAGCCAAAAGAGGTTTGAACTACGACAGTGATGTGTGTTTGTAAAATAGGGAAAATGAAGAGCCCTGGATAAGTCGTAAAATCGGCTGTGGATGACGGAAGTCTTCTGTCAGCATCGATGACAGGTTTGCCTGAAATGAACAGCAGAGCTTCCTCCACGAGTAGCAACGAAGCGCTGGAGGTTCAAATGGTTCAAATGGCTCTGAGCACTATGGGACTTAACATCTGTGGTCATCAGTCCCCTAGAACTTAGAACTACTTCAACCTAACTAAGCTAAGGACATCACACACATCCATGCCCGAGGCAGGATTCGAACCTGCGACCGTAGCGGTCACGCGGTTCCAGACTGAAGCGCCTAGAACCGCACGGCCACACCGGCCGGCAAGCGCTGGAGCAGTGATACAAGTGTGTAATAGTCTGACGCCGTACGTTGTACCATCTACGTGACCTCGACCACGCGCATTGATTCCTTTGAAAAGAACACCCCTTACGCCAACCTGAAGATACTCTAGTACGATGTAATTGTTATTATAGAAACATCCTGTCGAATGCATCGAATCATCATTACGATAATGTCACTTCAATTTTGACGCTGTCCATCGTCATACTTTGCGACAACAAGATTACTATTTGGTACCATGGACAACACCGACTGCTCCAAACTGTTGACGCTTGAGACAGATATGACTCAATATGGACTGGATACAGAGTCGTGTTGCCCTTTTTTCAAGAAATACGCGGAGCAAAACAGGGAATAAATAAAATGATCAAAAGTTCTCCATACTAGAAAAATCAGCTCTTCGGTAGTCTTTCATTTACCTGCCTTCACGCTAAACCATTGCACGGAAAATTGGATTTCGGGCTAATTTCGAAGGTAGCTTACCTGCAACGATATTTTTCACTGTCGCAATAAGAGTCCGTTTGATTCGATATCACTGTCTGTAGACGTTCTCATCACAGCATACACGCTTAGGTGGCAAAAGTCATGGGATACCTCCAAATATCGTATCGCTCCTTTTGCCCGGCGCAGTGCAGCAACTCGACATGGCACGGACTCAACAATCACTGGAAATCTCTTGCGGAAATATTAAGCGATGCTGCTTCTACAACCACTCATAATTTCGCAAGTGTTACCCGTGCAGTAGTGTGCGCACGAACTGACCTCTCGATTGCATCCCTCAAATGTTCAATGGGATACATGTCGGGCGATATGAGTGGCCAAATCTTCCGCTAGAATTGTCCAGAACGTACTTCAAACCAGTCTCGAATAATTGAGGCCCGGTGGCATGGCGTAATGTCTTCTTGTTTGTCAACGTGAATTCCATGAATGACTGCAAATGGTCTACAAGTAACCGAACATAACCATTTCCAGTCAATGATCGGTTCAGTTGGACCAGAGGACGCAGTCGATTCCATGTAAACACAGCCCAGATCATTATGGGACCACCACGAGCTTTCACAGTGCTTTGTAGATAACCAGGGTCCATGGCTTCGTGGGGTCTGCGCTTACCAACTGAAAACGGGACCCATCAGGGCAGACCACGGTTTTCTAGTCTTCTAGGGTCCAGTCGATACGGTCGCGCGCCCAAGAGAGGCGCTGCAGGCAATGTCATGCTGTTAACAAAGACACTCGAGCCGGCCGTCTGCTGCCATAGCCCATAAACACCAAATTCCGCAGTTCATCGTACGTCCCTCATTAATTTCTGTGGTTATTGCACGCAGTATTTGTCTGTTAGCACTGAACTGACACTCTACGCAAACGCCACGCTCTCGGTCGTTAAGGGGCTCCGGAAAGGCTCAAAATCATGAAAAGCTCAATTTTTACTTTTTTGCGTTTTCTGAATCTGCAGACTATTACCTTTTAATAGATATATAATTTATTCAATTCCGAAGACTACAACTATTTTTAATTTTTTTTTGAAATGTGTTCTACATGGGCGTGACCCACTGTGGCGCTGTTAAACTGCTGTCAAATGGTGTTAATATTAACGTCCGTGTTCATCAGGTACATTTTAGTGATGTGAGATAAAGTATGTGTTGTGGCTAACCTGTGATGGTTCAATGTATATCGCTGGTGTGATTGTCGATTGTTTCATGTTTATTTACTCTGTCGTTATCTCGAAAATATTCGTAATTAATTCTGTTTCTTTGAGTCTTTGTTTTGTTGAAGTATAATAATGAGTAACAGTAAAGTTATTAGAAATCCTCTGAAGGCTTTTAAGAAAAGGAGAAATGTTGGAAAGCCAAAGGTATTTAGAAATATGGGAATGAAGATAGGTTCTAACATGGTACGAGCGATGCTTGCTTTAGACAAGGAACGCCTTCGGGCTGCAGACAGGGCTGTAAAGAGTCTAGAAATACAAGCAAGAGTAAACAGGAGGAGGAACAAGAGGAAGCTGGAGGAGGAGTTTGCAGAGGATGAAGATAATCCATCCTATGGACCTGGAATGCACTAAAAAGTTAATCCAATCTTTGTCGCTCGATTCCCAAAACTTTTATTTTCTCATACTAATTACATGTTTTCTAAGGATCTTCCAAACATATTTGTTTCAAACTTTCAGTAAATGTTACACAGTACCTTCTGCATAATTTAACACAGCCTTTTTCCAAAAAACTGTATATTTTTGAATATATAAATAAAAAATTGCAAAAAAATGTTGTGAATTTTCATTACAATTGAAAAAAATCATCTTTAATAACTGAACTAAAATTTTGTAAAATCCCTGTGTTATGTTGTAGCCCATATTGCAATAAATAATCTGTAAAAAGTTCAACTTCCTACCTCAAATACTTTGTGAGGAAAGATGTAATTTATAAGCGTTATTTTAACATGGCAAGTATAGGGCGTTCCGGAGCCCCTTAAGTCAAAGCCGTCGGCCACTGCGTTGTGCGTGGTGAGAGGTAATGCTTGAAATTTGGTATTTTCGGCACACTCTTGACACTGTGAATAATGGAATATTGAATTGCCTAACGATTTCCGAAATAGAATGTCCTGTGCGTCCGGCTCCAACCACAATTCCGCGTTGAAAGTCTTAATTCCCGTCGTGTGGCCATAATCACGTCGGAAACTCTTCACACGAATCACTTGAGTATAAATGACAGTTCTGCCAATGCATTGCCCTTTTATATCTTGTGTACGCGATACTACAGCAATATCGTTCGACTTCTGTCACCTCAGTACATGTTGTTGCTTAACATGGGTGTTAAGGAGACCAAACATGTACGATCACAAGTCTCCTATTCACCCTAGTGAATCAGTGCACCCCATCTACCTGAGCCTAGAATAAATTCTACGTGCGAGTGTGAGAAAATTTTCTAAATGTTTGCACAGTTATACCTGATAGGAATGCTGGTACCAGCCCGCTAGCCGCCTAGCGGAATATGGTAAACCGTCTAGAAACCACATCCAGGCTGGCCGGCACATCAGCCCTCGTCGTTAATCCGCCGGGCGGTTTCGAACTGCAGGCCGCGGTGGTCGAGCGGTTCTAGGCGCTTCAGTCCGGAACCGCGCGATTGCTACGGTCGCAGGTTCGAATAGTGCCTCGGGTATGGATGTGTGTGATGTCCTTAGGTTAGTTAGGTTTAAGTAGTTCTAAGTTCTAGGGTACTGATGACCTCAGATGTTAAGTCCCATAGTGCTCAGAGCCATTTGAATTTTCGGATTCGAATTGGGCCAGCGTGACGCCCCGTCTCAGAAAAGGCCACTTTAATGCACACGGCTGTCCGGGTGGGTAACCAGCACATCTACAACGCCCTTTTAATACTTAGCCATTTCTTTGGTCGACTTTGTATCGTAAGCGACCTGCTTGTGTACCTTCACCCACAAGACGCTAGCTTGTGAGACAGAGAGGTGACAGCGAACTGAATCGAAAGTGCGTGGTGGATTAACCACTGGCCAGTTTGAGTGTGGGTTTTTGTGTGGTATTTCATGTTTTTTTAGGGAAATGCTGGACTGGTTGCCAGTCTTCTCCTCCGAAAATACTATGCAAATACGATAACACGCAGAACAAAGTTTGCAAGATTCGTAGACATTCGGCATTCACGACTCCCCTGCCCTAGAGTAAGTGACGACTATGGCGGCAGGAAGGGCATCCGGTCGCAGAATTAAAATAAAAATAAAATTTGCCAGATAATGAAAGCAAGACAACCTGCACGATAACATAAAATCTATGAAAGAGAGACACTGTGGATTTTAAGTGGACAAAACTGGTGATTCACGGACTGGTGTTTGATGCTACTGATTGGTTGTGGGCAACTTGAATTGGAAATAATATCCACAAGGTAATAATTACAATCGCGAGCCTTATTTTATGAAAGGCTATATGTGCACTGTGATGCTACTGCATTCCGTTCCAAAAGAAGATGAGAAATGATAAACTGCCCATTAGGTTCTGTCTCGGATAGTTCGGCCGACGTTTGTTTGCTGATTTTTTTGACGTTTCGTCAGCAAGAGTGCCTGGCATTGTCAAAGCGTCTCCCTTCATTGCTGGTGGCGCACTGGAGTCGAAATCGCGGTCGCAGATTATGTGTACCTGGCGCGCCAACGTCCGAGAGCTTTTCTTTGGTCATAACGTTGTGGTTCTCCCCTTGCTTGCTCAAGCTGTTGTCATGTTCGTGCATTTATGCATTTCTAAGGTTTCCATGAACAAACGGGGGTGGTAGCTCTTTTCCACAGCAACCTTTATGAGAAATAGCTCGGTGACTTCCTAAGACACCCGATCAATATCCATGTCAACATAAACATTACTAGGACGAAAAAAGGGCCGACAGCTACTCTTTCTGGATGAGCTGGTTATCAGGAATGGTGAGAACATCGCACGTAGCGTGCATCGAAAACAGACGCACAGGGACAGATACCTACACAAATTGTCAAATCATTACCCGAGCCACAGAAGGGGAATGATTAATAGGCTCATAATGCGTGCAAGGCGAATATGTCAGCCGCAGCACATCAGAAGCGAGATGTAACACGGGGAAAGTATTCTGAGCAGCAATGGGTACATCGGCACTAAAAAAAAAAAAAAAAAAAAATGCCATAAGATCTAACACTTGGTAAAATAATACAACGGAAGAAGAGATGTCGGCTACAGCCTTTTTGCCATACATCGCAAGGGTGACGGAAAGAATCGGTCGTATGCGTTGCGCAAACACGGAGCAAAGACTATTTTTATACCGAGAAAGGAGATCAAAGTATCTCAGATCGGCGAAGGCTGAAAGGGACACATTTTCAATGTCGAGAGTATATCGCATTCCCCGTACAAGCGGAAAAGACTACGTTGGAATGACTGGACACACTAGAATCATCGAAAATAAACGGCATTGCAGGTTGGGAGAGGTGGAGAAATCGACCGTGGCGGAGCACGTGTTGCGTGAGACCGACCACGTAATAAAATTTGCGGATACAGAAGTTCTTGCTGCGGAGAAGAGCTACCACACCGGTTTGTTCAGGGAAGCCTTGTAAATCTACAAGTATGGCAACAGCTTCAACAAGAAAGAGGAAAGCCTCAACGAGATTCCCGTGCTGCAACGAATGACACTTGCAGGTATCAAAGGGAGAACCACGGCGGTGATGACCTGGGAAAAGCCCTCGGATACTGGTGCGGCACATACATATTGAACGGGGGAGGGGTGGGAAGGGGAAGGAACATGTTGGGGCCAAAGTTTCTCCAGTGGAAACACTGTTGTCAGTTTAAAAATGGTTGAAATGGCTCTGAGCACTATGGGACTTAACTTCTGAGGTCATCAGTCCCCTAGAACTTAGAACTACTTAAACCTAACAACTACTTAAACCTAACTAACCTAAGGACAGCACACACACCCATGCCCGAGGCAGGATTCGAAGCTGCGACCGTAGCGGTGGCGCGGTTCCAGACTGTAACGCCTAGAACTGTTCGGCCACACCGGCCGGCTGTTGTCAGTTAAGGATGGCTTTTATTGACTTCAATACATGACGTAGTATGGCTACGTCTCCTCTGTATGTTGTCCCGGCTGGTGCTGATGAGCGGGTGGCGTCCTCCACCTTGGCTGCTGAGCTGGCCTGCGGTGCTGATATCACAAGACACTTGGTCGGTCGGCAGCCTTTGCGAGCCGCGTCCCTTGATGGCAGCGGCAAGCTACTTTCCTTAAGAGTCGTGGAGGCCCGGTGGCCCCTTGCTCCACTCGCATCACCGCGATGGTGTGCGAAGATGACTGTGCGACTCGTTGCCCTCAAGCGGGAGTTAGGCAGTGGTTGGCACTGCGGTGTCAAGTATCGCAAGGACTCAGCATCAGTGGAAGCAGGCACCGACGGCAGGTCAGCGGGGGTGGGCACCAAGTGCTGGCAACAAGCGTAGCCCTGTCTTCAACCCACGGTTGCTCCTGGCAATTGCCAGTCATCTCGCTGTCCAGTGTAGCTGCGGCATCTTAGTGGTGCTGCTGGATTCCGGCGACGAGAAGTGATCTCCTGCCTCGAAATTCAGGCTTTGTTAAATTCCTCTGGCGCGCATTTGTTTCACTGAAACCTGGCAAACAGACACAAGAGACTTGCCCCGGTGTGGTGACTTCGCCCAGTTGGCTACGCGGTTACCGCTGTGTGGACAATTTACTGCTGTGCTCGGCTTTCGGGGCTTCGCAAACCCCATGTGGTCTTTATTGTAGTCCACACTGGCGACTATCGACTCGCGGCTTTTAACGATACACTCTATGGCGGCTTCCACATTCCCATTACTTTTGCTAAGGACTTACTTTTTTGCTCAAGGACTAGATAGCGGCACTACAGCATAATCTGCGGCCGCTAGCCTGATAAGAATGCCATCCACTCGTACTAACGGAATGTCAGAAAAATCAGCAACCAAACAACGGCTGAAGAAGACAGTAGACAGTTTGTCAACAAGTGGCGACGAAAGATTCAATAATTTTGTAAAATGAGAAATATTTGTCGTCGTTTACCTTGCAAATCCGGAAAGCATTGGGGTAGCCAGTTTTGGTCTCGGTGCGGTCGAAGAACTGGCTCATGCGCGGCAGGCGCAGCAGGCGGTTGGCGCGCACGATGACGGGGCAGGGGACGCGCACGTGGCAGGAGTCGGGCGGCCACCACAGGTAGGCGAGGTCGGTGGGCAGCAGGCTGAGCACGTCCAGGCGCCAGCGGCCCGTCTCCACGTAGTGCCGCCGCAGCTGCCGCGCGTCGCGCACCATCAGCCCCTGCTCCAGGTAGCCTGCCACAGAGGTCCAGAGTGAACGCTGCGGGCTGCACTCTCACCACAAAACTCTACCACATACCTCTAAAACCGGCAGCCCTGTCATACAAAATTTTAGGCTCAAAAATGGTTCAAATGGCTCTGAGCACTATGGGACTTAACTGTTGTGGTCATCAGTCCCCTACTACTTAAACCTAACTAACCTAAGGACATCATACACATCCATGCCCGAGGCAGGATTCGAACCTGCGACAGTAGTGGTCGCGCGGTTCCAGGCTGTAGCGCCTAGAACCGCTCGGCCACTCCGGCCGGCAAATTTTAGGCGATTCAGCCTCAGGTTTTGAATAAAAATCTACATCTACATCTAAATTTACATACATATGGCTCAAGCTACTTGGAGGATACACTGTGCCACTACTAGTTCCCTTTTCTGTTTCACTCGCAAAAAGATCAAGGGAGAAACGACTGTCTGTAGGGTGATCGGAAAATTTCGTTACAAGCTTCTAGCATTGTAGAGGGGATTGAGTAGACAATATTTTCAATTGGAACCCACGTCCGGAAACGCATCTTTTCCGTGCTATAGCCGTTTGAAAATATGTTCGCTAGGTAGATATGCGACAGGCCGTGGTGCGTACATCACAGCGCTTGAGACTGCAGGTCTTACGAGAGCCAGCAGCTGTCTCCGGCGGGGCGGGGACAGAGTGCTTATTTCAGAAGAGTTTAATAATTCTGATTTTAAATGCATGTGAGTTCTCGATAGCACACGACAAAATTAAGAACTTTGGTGGGTACTTTTTCAATTAAATATTGATTTCCTTTGGACCCTGCACGGAGCCGGGTGTTCGCGAAGTGTTAGAAGTGTAGCGGACAAGCCAACTAATGTGGCGTCAGAAGTTCACTGCAGGGGCCGCACATCTCGTTGGCCACGGGATAGGGGGTGCTAACGTCATATGTCATTTCACACCTATCCTACCTCTCTGACCCGGCTCATTCACGTGTCTGTGAGTATTAGAGCAACTTGGTTGAGTACACGTTTACAGGATATACCGAAATGGCGAAGCTCACGGTAACGGAAGGACTACTCGTCACCTTTATCAAGATCATTACCCACAACGTCCGACTCAGCGCATACCCGTTCACCACGGTTACGCAATGGCTTCGAAGAAGGGCCTACAAGACTTACAAATTTGTAACGTGAGTCTCCGAACACTCTTTAAATGAAGAATTTTTAATATTGTGCAGCCGTGTTAGCAATTGTGATAACGTCAGCCTCAGTTGCAAATAGAAACCAGACTTTACCCAGGTTTCAGCCAAAATTATTTGGCCTTCTTCAGTGTCACTCGTTTGTGAAGAGGGCCAAATTATTTTGGCTGAAAGCTGGGTAAAGTCTGGTTTCTATTTGCAACTGAGGCTGACGTGTTATGTGTTACTCTGAATATACCTCCGTACGAGCCCTAATCTCTCTGATCTTATCTTCGTAGTGCTAACGCTGAATGTAGGTCGATGGCAGTAGAATTGTTCTGCAGTCACCCTCAAACGGGGATTCTCTACATCTTTTCAGCAGTGCTCCTCGAAAAGAAAGTCGCCTTCCCTCCAGTGAGTCCCATTTGAGTTGCCGAAGCATCTTCGTTGTAGCTGTATGTTGTTTAAACCTACCGGTAACAAATCTACCAGCTCGCGTCGGTTTGCTTCGATGTCTTCCTTAAATCCGACCTGGTGCGGATCCCAAAAACTCGAACAGCACTCAACACTAGATCACAGTAGTGTCCTCCATGCGGTCTCCTTTACACTTGCTTAAAATCTTCCCACTGACCCGAAGTCGACCATTCGTCTCCCCTGCTACAGTCCTGACATGCTCATTCCATTTCATATCGCTTTACAATGTTACGCGTAGGTACTTAATCGACGTGACTATGTCAAGCAGCTCACTACTAAGACTGTAGTCGTACACGATGATTTGTTTCCCTCACTCATCTGCATTAATATACATATTTCCACATTTAGAGCTATCCCCAATTCATCACATCAACTACCATTCCACAGAGTCACAACGACGACACTTCCCCGTGCACAACAGCAACATCAGCGGCTGCAGACTTCTGCTCACCCTGTCCACCAGATCATTTACGTAGATAAAAAATGACGGCGGTCTTATCACACTTCCCTGGGGTAGTCCTGACGATACTCGTACCTTCGGTAACAGTCTGCTGTGTGGCACCGTGTCAAATGCTGTACGGAAATCTAGGAAAATGAAATACTCCTATTGGCTTTATCCACGGTTCGCTGGATCTTATGTGAGAAGAGGTCAAGCCGAGTTTCACACTAGCAATGCTTTCTAAAACCGTGCTAATTTGTGCACAGAAGCTTCTCCCTCTCAAGGAGATTTATCATATTCGAATTAAGAATATGTTCAAGGATTCTGCAGTAAACCGATATTAAAGATATTGGCGCATAATTTTGTGCGTCAGCTATTTTATTCTTCTTGCCTACAGGGGTCACCTGCGCTTTTTTCCAGTCGCTTAGGACTGTTCACTGGACGAGAGATTCGCGATAAATGCAGGCTACGTAAGGAGCTATAGAGAACCCTTTGTAAAATAGAGCTGCTATTCCATCAGGACCTGGCGACTTATTTCCTTTCAACTCTTTGAGTTGTTTCTCTATACCAGCGATGCTCATTGCTATGTGCACAACACGGACGTCTCTGCGATGGTATGTTTGTCCGACCAGGCAACATGTTTCCAGTCATCATCAGTCCAATGTCGATGCTGACGGGCCCAGCCGTGGCGTAAAGATCTCTATGGTGCAGTCATCAAGGATACACGTACGGGCCTTCGGCTCCGAAAGTCCATATCGATGACATTTCGTTCAATGTTTGGCACGCTGACACTTGCTGATGGCCCAGCATCGAAATCTGCAGCAACTGGCGGAACGGTTGCATTTCTGTCACGTTGAACGATTCTCTTCATTTCTGAGAACGCATGCTGTTACAGCGTCATTACCTGTAAATACCACGTTAATGAAACAAATACCCAAAATGATGTCCGTCAACCACAATGCATTTGTCAGTACGTGTAACGACATTCCTCTGAACAGCGAGTGTTTCGGCTTCCGTAATGTTCGCACATGCATTGACAATGCGCTGACACATGTTGTCAGGCGTTGTCGGTGGATCACGATAGCAAATATCCTTCAACTTTCCCCACAGAAAGAAATCCGGGGACGTCAGATCCCGTGAACGTGCGGGCCATGGTATGGTGCTTCAACGACCAATCCAACTATGATGAAATAAGCTATTCAATACCGCTTCAACCGCGCGCGAGCTATATGCTGGACATCCATCATGTTGGAAGTACATCGCCATTCAATCATGCAGTGAAACATCTTGTAGTAACATCGGTAGGCCATTACGTAGGAAATCAGCATACATTGTACCATTTAGATTGCCATCGATAAAATGGGGGCCAATTATCCTTCCTCCCATAATGCCGCACCATACATTAACCCGCCAAGATCGTTGATGTTCCACTTGTCGCAGCCCTTGTGGATTTTCTGTTGCCCAATAGTGCATATTATGGCGGTTCACGTTACCGCTGTTCGTGAATGACGCTTCGTTGTTAAATAGAAAGCGTTCAAAAATCTGTCATCGTACCGTAATTTCTCTTGTGCCCAGTGGCAGAACTGTACACAACGTTCAAAGTTGTCGCCATGCAATTCCCGGTGAATAGAAATATGGTACAGGTGCAATCGATGTTGATGTAGCAT
This sequence comes from Schistocerca cancellata, assembly GCF_023864275.1. NCBI lineage: Eukaryota > Metazoa > Arthropoda > Insecta > Orthoptera > Acrididae > Schistocerca > Schistocerca cancellata. The sequence continues at coordinate 734,261,805 of NC_064626.1, forward strand.
TCTCAACACCGACGTTTTTGAGATTCTCTATTCTCGCGCAATTTGTCTGCTACTCATGTGCGGATTAGCCGCGACAGCAGCTGAAACACCTACTTGGGCATCATTATTTGTTGCAGGTCGTGGTTGACGTTTCACATGCGGATGAACACTTCCTGTTTCCTTAAATAACGTAATTATCCGGCGAACTGTCCGGACACTTGGATGATGTCGTCCAGGATACCGAGCAGTATACATAGCACACGCCCGTTGGGCATTTTGATCACAATAGCCATACATCAACACGATATCGACCTTTTCCGCAATTGGTAAACGGTCCATTTTAACACGGGTAATGTATCACGAAGTAAATACCGTCCGCACTGGCGGAATGTTACGTGCTACCACGTTCTTCTACGTTTGTGACTATTACAGCGCCATCTGTCACAGAGCGAAAAAAGTGGTCCAACTAAAACATTCATATTTCTTTACTTAGTACACGAATATGTAATAAAAATGGGGTTTCCTATTTACAAAAACTCAGTCGATATCCGTTTGACCTATGGCAGCGCCATCTAGCGGGCCAACCATAGCGCCATCTGGTTTCCCCCTTCAAGCTAGACGAGTTTGTAGTTTTTTCGTTTGATGCTTATTTCGTGAGATATTTGGCCCGGTCGCTATCAATGGACCACCCTGTAGAGGGGTAATGAGCTTAAGCGGGATCTGATTTGACAAGATACATTACCATTTGTGTCCGCCCCCGGCAGCTATGTGTTGCCGGCACGTTAGCTCAGGAATCAACGATCAACTTGAACGGATGTCTCGTGACGTCCGCCCACACCAAACGCAACCAACAATAAAGAACAAAATGAAAAAAAGTGGTCAGCGCGACAGAATGTCAATCCTAAGGTCCTGGGTTTGATCCCGCCTGGGTCGGAGATTTTCTCCGCACAGGGACTGGGTGTTGCGTTGTCCTAATCATCATCATTTCATCCCCATCGACGCGCAAGACGCCGAAGTGGCGTCAAATCGAAAGACTTGGACCCGGCGAACGATCTACGCGACGAAGGCCCTAGTCACACGACATTTACATTTTGCCGTGAGGTGCATGACAGAGGGTACCCCCCCCCCCCCCCCACTGTACCAGTTATTAGGGGTTCTTCCTGTGCCGTTCACGTATGGAGCGTGGGAAGAATGATTTTTTGAATGCCTCTGACCGTGCAGTAATTATACTAATCTTATTCTCACGATCCCTATATTCCTAGAGTCATCGTTTAAAGCTTGTACTTGAAACCTTGTTAATAGATTTTCTCAGGATAGTTCACGTCTGTCTTCAAGAGTCTTCCAGTTCAGTTCCTTCAGTATCTTTGTGACACTCTCCCATGGATGAAACTAACCTGTAACCATTCATGCTGCCCTTCTCTCGGTTATCAGTATCGAATCTGACTCCCTCCGCCACACACCGTCAGGTGGCTTGCGGAGTATGGATGTAGATGCAGATGTAGTTCTATCTGGTAGGGGTCCCACACACTTTAGCAGTATACTAGAGCAGGTCACACAAGTGATTTGTAAGCAATCTGCTTCGTTGACTGATCGCACCTCTCCAGTGTTATACCAGTAAACCAAAGTCTACTATCATGACTGAACCTATGTGATCATTCCATTTCATATTCCCACAAAGTGTTACATCCAGGTATTTGTTTGACTTGGCCAATTCCAAGAGTGACTCTTTGATATTACAGTCATAGGATACTACATTCTTTCGTTTTGTGAAGTGCACAGTTTTACATTTCCCAACACTTAGAGCAAGTTGTCAATCTTTGAGTCTTACAGATTGCACTCGTTCTTCATTATAGATAACTGCACCATCGGCAAAAAGCCTGATTTTACTATTAATATTGTCTGCAAAGTCATTAACATACAACATGAACAGCAAGGGCCACAACAGACTTCCCTGGGGCACATTCAAAGTTACTTCTACATCTGACGATGACTCTCCGTCCAAGATAACATGTTGCGTCCTCCCTACGAAAATATTCTCAACCCAGTCACAAATTTCACTCCATACCCTATATGATCGTACTTTTGACAATAAGTGTAGGTGTGGTTCTGAGTCAAATGCTTTACGGAACTCAAGGAATACTGCATCTACCTCATTGCCTTGATCCAATGCTTTCAGTATGTCATGTGAGAAAAGTGAGAGTTACGTTTAAAAAGATCGATGTTTTCGAAATGCATGTTGGCTGGCACTGAGAAGGTCATTCTGTTAAGGTACCTCATTATGTTTGAGGTCAGAATATGGCCTAAGATTCTACAACAACTTCAAGTCAAGAATATTGTACGGTAGTTTTGTGGATCTCTTCTACTATCTTTCTTTTAGTCAGGTCTGACCTTTGCCTTTTTCCAACAACTGGGCATGGTTTTTTGTTCGAAGGATCTACGACGGATTATAGTGAGAAGAGAGGCTAATTTAGTATCGAATCTGACAGGAATTCCATCGGGCCCTTGAACTTTGTTCATTTTTAACGATTTCAGCTGTTTCTCAACACCACTGACACTAATATCGATTTCATTCTTCTTTTCAGCGGTACGCGAATTAAAATGGGGCAGTTCTCCTGGGTTTTCCTTTGTAAAGAAACATCTGAAAACGGAGATAAGCAGTTTAGCTTTTGCTTTGCTATCTTCAATTTCAGTTCCTGTCTCATTCGCTAGGGACTGTACACTAACTTGGTTCCACTTACATCCTTTACGTAATACCACAATTTCTTTGAGTTCTGCGAAAGATCACTTTGACAATTTCTGCTATGGTAGCCACTGAAGGCATCAGGTATTGCTCCCTTGACAGGTAACGTGTTTCATTCAGCATCTCTTTATCTATAGCTCTATGATTCGTTTTACACCTATTATGCAGTAATCTCTGTTTCTTCAGAAGTTTCTTTACAATGACTGTATATCTTGCAGGTTCCCTCCCATTAAGAATTGTTCTACTGAAAACATATCTACCCAGTGCACGGTCAACTATTCTTTTAAACTTGAGCTGCAGTTCCTCCACGTGCTCCTGCCCTCTGCTGAAAGTTTCAAGTCCCTCGTTCAGATATGACACTACTGATTTTTTATCTAGCTTACAGGACGTATATATATTTTTTCTTGTTTTAATTGTCATCCGTAGTTTGGTAACAACTGTTGTCTCAACCGCATCATGATCAGTAGAGGGCATTTAATAAAATTTCACAGGATGTTTTATCACGCCCATCGCTAACAAAATTTTCCCAATTAATTGTTGGATTATTAAAGTTCCAACCGATGATTACAGCATGATTGGGGAACTTAGGTACAAGTAAACCGAGATTTCCTCTAAAGTAAACGGTTACATCAGCAGACGAGCCTAGTGGGCGATAGAAAGATCCCCTGAAACTGAGTCTTGCCCACACAATCTCACATGTAGCTTCAATTTCTATCTCGATGGGTTTGAGGAAATGAAGAGACTAACAAGGAACAGAGAAAAGTGGACACGTGGAATCACTGCCAAGCAGTCTTCAGATTGAAACCTAAGCAGTGAAACAAATATAAGCATGCGTTTTATAATTAGCGTAATTACGTCTCCTTTGTTAGATAGAATTTAATAATGCATTGATGTAGTCAGGAAACTTAGTGAACATAGTCATCACTTATGCTCCACAGCTAACCCAGTAATTTAATATCTAACATTTGAGACAAGAAAAATGGACCTTTGAAATGTCACATTTACGTCTCAGGAGCCATTTTGGCCCCCTCTAAAGCCAAATTTCGTTGCAATTCTGATGATGTGTTCTACCATTAGCGTGTGATAATTCAACTGTGCAAGATGATGGCGGTGTACTTGGCGGACGTCAGACTAAGAACGTGCGTCATGTTGCAAAGTTGTTTGCTTGCTGATTCGGAAGTTACAATGGCGAAAACATAACTTGTTGACCTTTCGGATACTGTTTTGGTTAGTTGCTGCAGTGGCTCACTAACAGTGTTTGCTTAGCACTTAACAGTGGCCTTCTGTTATTCACGCGGAATAGTTGACGTTGGATTACTGCGCTCGCGATTCTACACCATTAGGTTAATGAGGCAGTACTCATGCAATTACTGGCGACTCCCTAGCATGAAAGCCGGGTTACGTGCTCCTCAACGCTGCAAAACGCCATCCGGTTTCCTCATTACCTAACAAGAATTCAAACCATTCCATGAATTTTACTGTTGTAGTGACATTTATTACTCTGATATTAATTCTCTCGACACAGGAAACGGCGAAAAAATGAATTAAAAAAAGGTGGTGTAAGATGTAAAGTGTGTTCTGTTTCTGACATACTCCAAGCGCCAACAGAATTTACGGTGTGATGATTAAGCCTTTCTCGACCTAATTTGATAGTTTAAAAGGTTTTGGGTTTGAAGCTGAGTCGTCATTTCAACTTCATGCATATTTCGACAACGTCCCCATTTGCGGTCAGGCGTCGAGCGCAGATTTAGTTTCTCGCTGCTCAGATCCCAGTGAAACTGTGAACAGCTCTGAAAACCAGGTAAATACCACATAATGTGCGGAAGAGACATTTCATATTCTGCACAAACTACAAGAACTGTTGAAGGAAGATCTAAGGTACACAATAGTTGCACCCAACTGAAGCAGCTATTCAATTAGCTGCATCGGCCGTCCGCATGACAGAAATAGGAAGACCAGAATGAGATTTTCACTCTGCAGCGGAGTGTGCGCTGATATGAAACTTCCTGGCAGATTAAAACTGTGTGCCCGACCGAGACTCGAACTCGGGACCTTTGCCTTTCGCGGGCAAGTGCTCTACCAACTGAGCTACCGAAGCACGACTCACGGCCGGTACCCACAGCTTTACTTCTGCCAGTATCTCATCTCCCCAAGCTGTGGCTGCAGAGTGAAAATCTCATTCTGGAAACATCCCCCAGGCTGTGGCTAAGCCATGTCTCCGCAGTATCCTTTCTTTCAGGACTGCTAGTTCTGCAAGGTTCGCAGGAGAGCTTCTGTAAAGTTTGGAAGGTAGGAGATGAGATACTGGCAGAAGTAAAGCTGTGGCTACCGGGCGTGAGTCGTGCTTCGGTAGCTCAGTTGGTGGAGCACTTGCCCGCGAAAGGCAAAGGTCCCGAGTTAGAGTCTCGGTCGGGCACACAGTTTTAATCTGCCAGGAAGTTTCAGATAGGAAGACGCCAGCATTTTGGTGCAAGCAACGAATGTCTGAGATAGTGTAATGAAAGAAGCAATTGAAAACAGGGTGACGGATAATTTAATCAACAAGGATAGAAGCTTCAATTTTACTAAAGCGTAAGATCCAGTGACAGCTTTCTAAAAATCGGTCGACAGCTTGCTCAAATCGGGTCGGAAAATCCTTCAATGCTCCCTCTCTGTGATCATGGATTAATGCCTATTAACACGTTCTGCGATGAAGGGTATCGTTTCACCGGATTCTCCTTAATTATAACTCTCTACTTTTTGGCACAGCCTCCCTGTTGGGTTTGAATTTCTCTTGACTGTTTTACTGTAACCCTATAGTGCACAGTGACGCGTGTATGAATCAATATTTTCTTTCACCAGTGCTTCACTAGCTAGTGCATGTACGAATCGTTCAGCGGTTATTTGTAGAATAGGCGAACAGCTGTCTTTTATGTAGCGTCATCTTTGGTGGCGGCAGCATATAACTCATTGTTTACACATGTCATTGTTCTCAGATGCTTCTAGATAAACCAGTAATTTAAGTGCCACAAAAGTTACAGGCATTAATTATATAGTTTTTCTCATAAATAGTAAATGTTTATGTATTTTAAGAGTTATTTATAAAACTTTTAGATTAGAATTTGAGTTATTCATTGAGTAAAGTAACACGCCATACAAAATGACTGATTCTATTTTGCGTGTAGGTAGTTCTTTTTTTGTTCTTTATAACATTATATTTTGAGCGTCCATAAGTAGCAATCTTTATAACATTATATTTGTTTTATTATGAAAACTGTCTTGTTGATCGAATAAAATGGCTCTGAGCACTATGGGACTCAACATCTGTGGTCATAAGTCCCCTAGAACTTAGAACTACTTAAACCTAACTAACCTAAGGACATCACACACATCCATGCCCGAGGCAGGATTCGAACCTGCGACCGTAGCGGTCGCGCGGTTCCGGACTGAGCGCCTAGAACCGCTAGACCACCGCGGCCGGCCGATCGAATAAAATCTGTCTTATATATTATAAAATTTCTTATACTATAGAATAGTTTGAGCAGCCACATGAAGCTAATAAATGATATTGTCAAACTTTCCATATTTACATCATATTGCTTCTAGATGTCACTACATAGACGAGATCGGAATTAGAAGACTGGACACAAATGGTATCTTTCTTGTTGAGTAGCATCCCAAGTGACAGTGGGGATGATTTCAGACAGTGACAGTGATAATGAAAAAATGGGAAGAAACAATCCAAGCAGCAGGATATGCAAATCTGTGCATCACAGCTTATTTCATCTTGGTTGGACGTGGCTAGAGAAGCTTTATCTGAAAAGGTATCTTGTGTTCAGAACCTTCTTCGTGAAAAGAACTTAGTTGAAATGTTTGATGAAAGCTTATCAGGTGAGGTTATTGGATCTGAGGTGGCAAATATGTGCATCCCAGCTGCAATTGCACAGATTCAGCAACAAATAACTAACCAGTCAAATGAAAGTATGTGCACCTATGAAGTGGACGGTCAGTCTCGTTCCACACTACCCTCAAAAACCAATAAATGGCAGTTAGATCCAGCACAACAGGAAAATTCAACGGAAGAAAATAACTGAAAGAAGAAAACTGGAAATATTATTTGGAGGAAAACAGCTTTAAAGAAGTGAGACCTTAGTTTCTCTCGGCGTCTACATTGTTCAGTCAACTTACGGGAATGCAGCCGGGTGACGTTATCGACAACCGTCGATATTTCGACAAGAGCACACCGCGCCATTTTGAAGGCCAAACTGCAGCAAGTATGGGCCAAGGGGATTCGGAGACAGCAAGATTATAGGCAGAATTTATACAAAAATCACCTGCTGTATTTATAAGGTTACTTGCAAATTTAATTTCAAGTGCTTCTTTAATAACACTGTCCCAACAGCTGGAAGTACATGCCAGCACCACTCGTTATATTCCATAGGGTGACTGGTGCCAAGACAACGTTCTGCAGTAGCTGACTTGTTCGGCTGCTGTAAGCATGTGTGTCTCTTATACTCAATACACAGGCTCACCCCAGCCCTGATAGTCTCACCAGTACATGATCTGCCATAAGTGCAAGGAATACAATAGACGCCAGGTTTACGCAAACCAAAATCATCGTTTACGAAATCTGAAAAGTCCCTTATCTTAGATGGCTATCTAAAAACACTATATCCATTATGACGAAATGGGCCTCAACGGGCTAACCAAGCGTCCGAGATAATTGGGCCCTGTGAACCAAGGTACGAAGTATCCTTCATCAGAGCTGGATGGTGACAAGTATCAGCTTGTAGATACAAGTCAATGTGAGTAGGCTTGCTGTAAACAATATGTCCCAACGTGTTTTTTCAGATACTTGGACGATAATTTTATTGTTTGGCCTCATGTCAGTAAGAATTAGAACGACTTTTTGGAACGTCCAAATTCAATCCACCCCAGTATTTGTTTCACGATGGAGGGGAAAGGATGGCTGTCTTCCCTTCCTGCATGTGTTGGTCAGGAGGAAGGTTGATGGTACGCTGGGACATGCCTTTACAGGAAGTCTACTCACACTGACTTGTATCTACAGGCTGATAGCTGTCACCACTTGGTTCAACGTGAAGGGATACTTCACACCTTGGTTCACGCAGCCTACGTTATCTCGCACGCTGGATTAGCCCACCTTAAAAAAAAAAATGGTTCAAATGACTCTGAGCACTATGGGACTCAACTGCTGTGGTCATAAGTCCCCTAGAACTTAGAACTACTTAAACCTAACTAACCTAAGGACATCACACACATCCATGCCCGAGGCAGGATTCGAACATGCGACCGCAGCGGTCGTGCGGTTCCAGACTGCAGTGCCTTTAACCGCTCGGCCACTTCGGCCGGCTAGCCCATCTTCACCTTTCGTCAGAATGGTTATGGTCAAAGACAGATCAGACATGCGCTGCTCTATCGACCAACCGTGCACCGAGTGAGTGATGATAGTACCGACAGGGCACCAAGGTCTACGGCTTTTCTGCCTTTCACAGCGAGCACTTTCAACAGGATTGGTCGTCCTTTGCAAAAATTTAGCGTTAAAAGTGTTTTTAGACCGCAGACTAAGGTCAAGGTCTTTTTAGATTCCGTAAAGGATGATCTTGATATGCGTAAGCCTGGTGTCTATTGTATTCCTTGCAGTTGTGGCAGATCATATATTGGTGAGGCTATCAGGCTGGGTGAACCTGTCTATGGACTATGATGTACGGGCTTTCTGCCTTACGCAGGGAGCATTTCCAGCAAGAATGGTCATACTTCGTAGAAATGTGATGTGAAATGTACGTTTCGACCACCATCTAAGATTAGGATGCTTTTAGGTTCCGTAAAGGATGGTTTTGGTTTGCACAAGGCACACGTTCCGAATTCCTTGCAGTTGTGGCGTGTCATATATTTGAGAGAGTATAGGGACTGTGGACCAGAGGCAAACATGCCTACAGCAGCCGAGCAAATCCGGTATTGGAGAACATTGTCTTGGCGCCGATCATCCCGTGGAATATAACAACACGGAGATTCTGACACGCACTTCCAGTTTCAAGGAGAGTGTTATTAAAGAAGTAGTTGAGATTAAATTAGCAAGTAACCTTATAAATAGAGATAGAGGATTTTTTTAAATTCTGCATGTTATCCCGCTTACTACCTTGTGAAAGTACGGAGGGACAGAGTTAATGCTACCTCACCACTTGGTTACTGAATTTCACTATCGATAACTTCCGAAGTCGGCGAGCTCGTGTGTATGTGTGTGTGTGTGTGTGTGTGTGTGTGTGTGTGAGAGAGAGAGAGAGAGAGAGAGAGAGAGAGAGAGAGAGAGAAGTAGAGTGTTATCTTTCGGAATTGTTCTAAAAACCGAGGATTTAAAAAGCCCCGCACACTGCTTACTTGTTGCAGTGTCGCCTTGCAAATGACAGGGTGTGCTCCTGTCGAAATATTGGCGGCTGTCGATGACATCACCTGGTTGCATTCCCGTAAGTTATGTGAACTGCACTAAATATCCCTGAACAGCAAAAGACGTCTATTGGTTGCAGTGATATTCACTGACTTTTACAAGCTTTTGACAGCCAATATCACATTCTGAAGTGCTTTTTTTTAGCTAGGAAATAACGCAGAAAATTACTTATGGGGTCACGTTTTTACATACGAATAACAGCTCAAAACAAGCCTTCAACAAAAGAGCTGACGGACATGATAAACAGTGTAAATTGGGTCCACTTCTTGACGAAATAAGAAAAACGTTTCTTTAGATTCCCAGGGAAGATTGTTTATCAATTGATGAGCAAATGTGCGCTACTAAAACTAGACGTTACCTAAAGCACACAGACGGCTTACAAATGGGGTTCTATGTTACCTATTCTCTGTAAGGAGTGTAGATTCACCTACAAATTCGAAATATATATAGGAACTAAGAAAGATTTTAAAAACAAATTTGCACATGAACGAGACTTGGGAGCTAGTGGAAGTGTAGTAGTTAGATTGTATAGAGAGATTTCAACGGGTGTGTTTTTAGAAATTTTCTTTGATAATTACAGTTAAGTCTGCCACTAGTTTCATACTTGGCTCAACAAGGAATACATAGTTTTGAGACTGTCAGAAGAAACAGAGTATCAGTTGATGAGAGGTGAAAAAAAGAAGAAAGGGGGTTTGTTGTAGAGTAACGCACTGCATACGCAAATATCGAATTCATTGCTTTATTTTGGAAACATGATAAGTGCGTCTATTTACTACACATATTTTCTTTAACCCGACCAGAAGGACAAAAAAGGACTGAAAAGACAAAAAAAGAAGTCAAAGAGAAATCGGAAATTATCAGAAGTAACACATGAAAACAACCGTGTTCATTTTCTTGACGTCTTATTGGGTCGTTATCACATTTCCGTGTACTCTGTGAAGTGGATATAAGATCCTTGATATAACTGTTGTCAATTCACGTCGTCAATTCTTGGTTGCTACATAGGGAGTTACTTAGCCCCAAAGACTCAACGAAATTGTCACGTTTCAGAATTGAACTATTAAATACTCTGTGCAATGCTGGACATTTCTCGCCGCCAAAACGAGGGAGCCCTCCTCTGAAGCACAGAACAGCTAGACAGCAATGAAATGTAACGGTCCAATTCCACAGTTCCTCCGTTGATGTCGATGTGAAAGGGTGGAGCATTTTCCTACTTGGAATCCCACAAGCGTACGATGCGATTTCAGGACGTGCGCGAAGCAAACCATTGTGACGACCATTTAATGTGCTATTGCAGTTTGCATAGGGAATTACACAATTTTTTTACTTTCACACAATGTGAATGCTAGAAAAAGTAAGTACTGTCAGCAGAGTTGAATACTCAAGTTAATATTCTTTTAAATTCAATGGATAATTAAAAATTTATTTCCTGCGTCACAAATTTAGTTATTTCTGGATACATTGTGTTATTATTAATTCTAGACTGATTTTTAAAATTTCTGTCTATTGATTTTTCAGTTTAATAAGTATAACAATTCTATGCAATAAAATATGCCACAATACACAATGGGATTTATTTATGTATCAGTCCAATATTGTCGAACAATCAGAAGAATCTTTTAAAAGTTTTCGTTATGTAATTTGCATGTTTTTCTGATGGAAGGGAAAAATACATGCACTCTTGAAGTTGTTTAACGGCGCCGGGGAACAATCGCAAGGGCGCCGTGCAGCGGAATCTGTCCATAGTCTGGTTGGAGTGCAGACAGCGACCAATGAGATTTGCACTCGACACTTGACTAAGACATCTAGGGAATTTGTCGAGATATCTTGTTAGCAGAAAATGACAGCTTTGGCGCAAGCCCAAAAACTCTTAAACCAGGTTTGAGGAGCATTCTTAACAGTCGGCAGGACACTTGCGTAGCATCCCTGGAGCGCAGGCTTGCGGGATGGGACAGCTGAATAAAATGGAAATGCAGTGTGGCTAGGGCCTTCCGTCGGGTAGACCGTTCGCCTGGTGCGAGTTGACGCCACTTCGGCGACTTGCGTGTCGATGAGGATGAAATGATGATAAGGACAACACAACAGCCAATCCCTGAGCGGAGAAAATCTCCGACCCAGCCGGGAATCGAACCCGGGTTGTTAGATATAACGTTCCGTCGCGTTGACCACTCAACTACCAGGGTTGAACAAGACAGCTGAATTAGCGCATATAATTAAAAATCATTCAATCTGGTACTCTACGCAAAGTATGCTCCTTACTTCTGCTTTACTCCGTAACAGTATCGTCCTGCAGGGCGAAGATATAGACGTAAATTTAGATTAACCTGCCAAACGAATATTACTTTATTCTGTACCATAGGGGCGGATTATCGATGGATTGCCGAGAGCGCGGAAGCTGATCAATGGATGGACGCGCAGCTTTGGATTGGGCAGGCCACGGAGGGCGCCTGCATTGCGTCGCATCCTCACACCCACAGTACCTATAGCGGAACCCAAGTCGCGCGGAAGTGCCCGTAGTTCCCGCCTGGGTAGCTGGGCGGTCAATGCGGCCCATTGCTAACCGAAGAGGCCCAGATTCGATTCCCTGCCGCGTCTGAGATTTTCTCCCATCGAGGACTGTCTGTTGTGTTGTCCTTAGGTTTTTATCGTCAGAAATGATCTGCCACTGTCGACATGGCTGTATGGGTATATACCGAAAGCAAATAAAATTTCCCTCAGCGCCGTAGGTCTCAGAGCAGAAGAGTGGTGTGTTGTGGTGTGGTGTGTGTGGTTGCACAGGAGAGGCGAGGCTACCCCTGCCCTTAGCCATCCGAGGTGTACCTGATGCAAGAAATTTACACACCGTTCAGCTACACTCAATTAGTGTTGATTACCTCCACGGTCCTCCCCCCATGAACCATGGACCTTGCCGTTGGTGGGGAGGCTTGCGTGCCTCAACGATACAGATAGCCGTACCGTAGGTGCAACCACAACGGAGGGGTATCTGTTGAGAGGCCAGACAAACGTATGGTTCCTGAAGAGGGGCAGCAGGCTTTTCAGTAGCTGCAGGGGCAACAGTCTGGATGATGGACTGATCTGGCCTTGTAACACTAACCAAAACGGCCTTGCTGTTGTGGTACTGCGAACACCTGAAAGCAAGGGGAAACTACAGCCGTAATTTTTCCCGAGGGCATGCAGCTTTACTGTATGGTTAAATGATGATGGCGTCCTCTTGGGTAAAATATTCCGGAGGTAAAATAGTCCCCCATTCGGATCTCCGGGCGGGGACTTCTCAGGAGGACGTCGTTATCAGGAGAAAGAAAACTGGCATTCTACGGATCGGAGCGTGGAATGTCAGATCCCTTAATCGGGCAGGTAGATTAGAAAATTTAAAACGGGAAATGGGTAGGGTAAAGTAAGATATAGTGGGAAAAAGTGAAGTACGGTGGCAGGAGGAACAAGAGTTTTGCCGGCCGTGGTGGCCGAGCGGTTCTAGGCGCTTCAGTCTGGAACCGCGCGACTGCTACGGTCGCAGGTTCGAATCCTGACTCGGGCATGGATGTTTGTGATGTCCTTATGTTAGTTAGGTTTAAGTAGTTCTAAGTTCCTTAGAAGTTAAGTCCCATAGTGCTCAGAGCCATTTTTTGAACAAGACTTTTGGTCAGGTGAATACAGGGTTATAAATACAAAATCAAATAGGAGTAATGCAGGAGTAATTTAATAATGAATAAAAAAATAGGAGTGCGGGTAAGCTACTATAAACAGCATAGTGAACGTATTGTAGTGGCCGAAATAGACACGAAGCCCACACCTACTACAGTAGTACAAGTTTATATGCCAACTAGTTCTGCAGATGACGAAGAAATTGAAGAAATGTATGATGAGATAAAAGAAATTATTCAGGTAGTGAAGGGAGACGAAAATTTAATAGTCATGGGTGACTGGAATTCGACAGTAGGAAAAGGGAGACAAGGAAACATAGTAGGTGAATATGGATCGGGGCTAAGAAATGAGAGAGGAAGCCGTCTGGTAGAATTTTGCACAGAGCATAATTTAATCATAGCTAACACTTGGTTCAAGAATCATAAAAGAAGGTTGTCTACATGGAAGAATCCTGGAGATACTAAAAGGTAACAGATAGATTATATAACGGTAAGACAGAGATTTAGGAACCAGGTTTTAAATTGTAGGACATTTCCAGGGGCAGATGTCGGCTCTGACCACAATCTATTGGTTATGAACTGTATATTAAAACTGAAGAAATTGCAAAAAGGTGGGAATTTAAGGACATGGGACCAGGATAAACTGATTAAACCAGAGGTTGTACAGAGCTTCAGGAACAGCACAAGGGAACAATTGTCAGGAATGGGGGAAAGAAATACAATAGAAGACGAATGGGTAACTCTGAGTGATGAAGTAAGGAAGGCAGCAGAGGATCAAGTAGGTAAAAAGACGAGGGCTAGTAGAAATCCTTGGGTAACAGAAGAAATATTGAATTTAATTGATGAAAGGAGGAAATATAAAAATGCAGTAAATGAAGCAGGCAAAAAGGAATACAAACGTCGCAAAAATGAGATCGACAGAAGTGCAAAATGGCTAAGCAGGCATGGCTAGAGGACAAATGTAAGGATGTAGAGGCTTATCTCACTAGGGGTAAGATACATACTGCCTACAGGAAAATTAAAGAGACCTTTGGACAAAAGAGAGCCACTTGTATGAATATCAAGAGCTCCGATGGAAACCCAGTTCTAAGCAAAGAGGGGAAAGCAGAAAGGTGGAAGGAGTATATAGAGGGTCTATACAAGGGCGATGTACTTGAGGACAATATTATGGAAATGGAAGAGGATGTAGATGGAGATGAAATGGGAGATACGATACTGCGTGAAGAGTTTGACAGAGCACTGAAAGACCCTCAGACTTCAAGAAGAATATAATAATCCCAATCCCAAAGAAAGCAGGTGTTGACAGATGTGAAAATTACCGAACTATCAGTTTAATAAGCCACAGCTGCAAAATACTAACGCGAATTATTTACAGACGAACAGAAAAACTGGCAGAAGACCTAGGGGAAGATCAGTTTGGATTCCGTAGAAATGTTGGAACACGTGAGGCAATACTGACCTTACGACGTATCTTGGAAGCTAGATTAAGGAAAGGCAAACCTACGTTTCTAGCATTTGTAGACTTAGAGAAAGCTTTTGACAATGTTGAATGGAATACTCTCTTTCAAATTCTAAAGGTGGCAGGGGTAAAATACAGGGAGCGAAAAGCTACTTACAATTTGTACAGAAGCCAGATGGCAGTTATAAGAGTCGAGGGACATGAAAGGGAAGCAGTGGTTGGGAAGGGAGTGAGACATGGTTGTAGCCTCTCCCCGATGTTATTCAATCTGTATATTGAGCAAGCAGTGAAGGAAACAAAAGAAAAATTTGGAGTAGGAATTAAAATCCAGGGAGAAGAAATAAAAACTTTGAGGTTCGCCGATGACATTGTAATTCTGTCAGAGACAGCAAAGGACTTGAAAGAACAGTTGAACGGAATGGACAGTGTCTTGAAAGGAGGATATAAGATGAATATCAACAAAAGTAAAACGAGGATAATGGAATGTAGTCGAATTAAGTTGGGTGATGCTGAGGGAATTAGATTAGGAAATTACACACTTAAAGTAGTAAAGGAGTTTTGCTATTTGGGGAGCAAAATAACTCATGATGGTCGAAGTAGATAGGATATAAAATGTAGACTGGCAATGGCAAGGAAAGCGTTTCTGAAGAAGAGAAATTTGTTAACATCGAGTATAGATTTAAGTGTCTGGAAGTCGTTTGTGAAAGTATTTGTATGGAGTGTAGCCATGTATGGAAGTGAAACAAGGACAATAAATAGTTTGGACAAGAAGAGAAATGAAGCTTTCGAAATGTGGTGCTACAGAAGAATGTTGAAGATCAGGTGGGTAGATCACGTAACTAATGAGGAGGTATTGAATAGGATTGGGGAGAAGAGAATTTTGTGGCACAACTTGACTAGAAGACGGGATCGATTGGTAGGACATGTCCTGAGGCATCAAGGGATTACAAATTTAGCATTGGAGGGCAGCGTGGAGGGTAAAAATCGTAGAGGGAGACCAAGAGATGAATACACTGGCAGATTCAGAAGGATGTAGGTTGCAGTAGGTACTGGGAGATGAAGGGGCTTGCACAGGATAGATTAGCATGGAGAGCTGCATCAAACCAGTCTCAGGACTGAAGACCACAACAATAACAACCTCCACGGTGGGACCCATTTGCCTGCTCGTTCCTTCGACTGTTAAAAACATTCCTACATGTCTATATTCCATAATTCTAATGTTTACATCAGGGCTAGCGGCAGTCACGGTTTGGTTACTCTACCGTCCATGGGTTGGCATGTCAGTTTCATGTAGCCAATGGGATGATACTTTCACGTAGCCAGTGAGAGGGGAAGAGAGAGGCAATGGAATCAATCTTTTGGGACAAATATTTGGCTGTTTTTCTCCGAGTACATCACGAATGACAAGGTTGTGATTGGGTTGGAATGTTAAAGTTTGGTTGTGAGTTGGTGAACCCAGCTAATGTGGCAGCTGAAAGGCTTGTTTGTGGCGACGGACTAGTCTGTAGGGTATTCCGAGATCCTGGTTAGGTTAGGAGGTGAGAGTTTGGTTGCTGAAGCCAACGAATGTGAAAACTGAAACACCTGGCTGTGGTGACAGACTGATCTTTACCTTAGCCTGAGGACTGGGTTAGGTTGGAATTGGACATTTTTACGCCCAGAAATCAGTTTAATAATCTTTGTTGTCACATATATCTGACTGCTTCTTCCGAATGTGTTCTGTTTTCGGAGTTTGTGGTATACTGGCGTGACAATATTCCTTCGTGTCTTACTTCCAAACCTGTCGTCTGTCCGCTGATCTCTCTCTCTCTCTCTCTCTCTCTCTCTCTCTCTCTCTCTGGCCGCGCATATCCAGCCACTGACACGCCCTCCTTCCTTCCCCTTATCATCTTATCATAGGGAACGTCTATTAATTACATGAGGAATTTTCTTTAAAATTCGAACCCCCGCCCCTCTCATCCCTTGTTGAGATTTGGCGAGATGCGGTGTCTCTCCTCTCTCTCATAAGAGGTTTATTCCGTAGCTGGGTAAGAATACGTAAAAATGAAAATTTTGTTATTGTTTTAAACATTGATTAAATACTGCAATAAACCGTGTTTTATTCAAAAAGATAATTAAATAGTGTTTTTAACACATTATTAGAAACAATATTTTAAACTTGTCAACCCTAATCAGCATTCGGACGTACAGACAGACAGAGACAGACGAACAAAAAGGCTCCACGGGAACAGTATTAACCGTTTTGACGGACCCCCTGAATATTGACCTTTTGTATATTATAAAGTGACATAAAATGTCACTTTACTTTCGCTTATTTTTCAGATGAAAGACAACATTGTTTGTACCTTCCCTTGAATTGTATGATTACGTAGCTCTTCAGTCTCTTGATTATATGATCACGAACAGAATTCTTGTCAATGAACTTCAGCTAAGCTTCCTTGCACAAACGGTTAACTTCTTGCTTGCACGTGTGGTTCAACTTGCCTATGAAATTTGACACTTACGCAGCAGTTGTTTCGTATCGGGGATTCCCATGCATGCACACGTGTAAAGCATTCAGTTCAGAGTGGCCATAAACATTGGTCGGCACTTTAATATTGTCCGTTATAATAAAGTATAATAATATAAAAGTTCATCTAAAATCGTTTTTTGGTTCACCCTCACAGTACAGTGGAAGCGACTAAGTGAATCAAACGAACTACCAGAATTCATTTGAATTGGTGTTATTGGTAATGTAATTCATTTCCTTTTTTCTGATTCTGTTTTAATTTTCTCCCACGATTTATAAATTCAGCCAGTGTGTGTTCGTTGTAGGTACATCTTTTGGAGCTTTTCTGTAAAATTGTTATGTATGTTTTATTGTTTAACCATGCAGATACACCACAGTCAAGCCGAATGTAGCAGTTTTAAGTTTCCAACCTTCACTGCTGAGCACAGCATGGGTAAGTCTCTCCCCACCGGTGTATCGCGACGTTGTGGCATAGTCCTATGGTGTGTGTCAAAAAGTTTTATTCTGTACAGACGCCTACAGTTTACAAGTTTATAGTGCCACATATTTAACTTTTTAACGACAGCTGTAATAACACGACATTGCACTGCCTGTGTTGTTAAGAGGAACCATGTGATGTTCATTCGGACTGCGACTACGGCCATTGTGAAATACACGAAATCTATTCGCAGTTTCGGATTCGAACAACAATCATTTGTACAACGGAAGGACGGCAATGCAAATTTGTGCAGGAGCGGGACTCGAACCCGGATTTCCCGCTTATCGCGAGCGGTCGCCTTAACATTCGGCTATCCGTGCACTATCCACAGTCAGACCCAAACTTCCACATGTCGTCAATTCCGGCACAAGTTTTCATTGTTGTCATTCCATTCTACGGCTGATGGTAGTCCTTATTCACCCAACTGCGGATTCATTTTATGTGACAATGACATTTGTGCCAGACCGGGGCTCTAACCCGAGTTCGAGTTACTGTCTGGTAGAAATTTTCACTCTAGTGATTGCTTTATGCAGGTGATAGTTGTATATTGCTGTTATAGTTTTGTAATCAATTTCGAGTGTCCGTATTAGCAAGCGACCCAACGGCGAAAACTGTTAGTTCTTTTTGCTGGTAATTCAAGGAACGGAAAAAATCTGGAACAGTGCTTAGATTACTCTTTGTGCTTAGTGAAAATAAGATGATCAGCCTGAGTACTTGATCAATTTCAGTGTACATGTAGACTAAACATTTTTATGATGGAGAGACTTGTCAGTCCTATTCGTAAAAGGCAAGCTAGGGCTTAAGTTAGTGAAATAGAATTTTACTAGAAGTTACTTTCACCTTTCATATGGAAGCAAAATAACAGTTTAAAAATACATAATGCTAAATAGTGGCCCCGCGCTACTTGAAACCGGTCTAGTCACGGCAAATAGTTTCGTAATCATGCAGACAAAAAATGGATCTGAGCACTATGGGACTTAACTGCTGAGGTCATCAGTCCCCTAGAACTTAGAACTACTGGCTCTGAGCACTATGGGACTTAACATCTATGGTCATCAGTCCCCTAGAACTTAGAACTACTTAAACCTAACTAACCTAAGGACATCACACACATCCATGCCCGAGGCAGGATTCGGACCAGCGACCGTAGCAGTCGCGCGGCTCCGGACTGAGCGCCTAGAACCGCTAGACCACCGCGGCCGGCTCCATACCCAAGGCAGGATTCGAACCTGCGACCGTAGCGGTCGCGCGGTTCCAGACTGAAGCGCCTAGAACCGCTCGGTCACTCCGAATCATGCGGACAGTTTCTTTATTTTTCCAAGCTCTTATATTACCCCAGTACAGTGTTACAAACAATATATTATTCGTTCAATAGATCAAACACAAAACGTCTGAGGAGGAATCATTAATACTTAGGGATACGGCTCAAACGATCATTCGAAGCAAAAGTGTCTAGTAACGCGGGCTCTAAAACGCTTACCTTAAGAGCTATGAGCATTCTTTCATCATCGATTCTGTGAAACAAATCTCTTGTGTCCCAAGCTCTTTGCTTTCCTTAATTTGAGAGGAGGTAGTATTGATCAAAACAAAACAAAAAATTTGTAATAAACATGGGCTCTAAAGCGCATACCTTAAGAGCTATGGGCACTTGACTTATAGAAGGGATTTGTTTCACAGTAGTCAAGATGAGCAAGTGCTGATAGCTCTTAAGGTATACATTTTACACCACATATTTACTGGAATTTTTTCTCGTTTCAGTCCACGCTACCGCATCTCAAAATATGTAAAGCAAAGAGCTTGCAGTAGAAGACGTTTGTTTCGCGATTTCGAAGATGAAGTGCTCACGCATTTTACAGTCCGAGTTTGCTAGACTTTTTTTCTTCATGTGATCGTCCCTGTCATTTTCTCCTGGGACACCCTGTGTAGCTGTTGGAACTCGGCCTTTTAATACTCCGCACACAGTTCCTGCACCGTCGACAGCACGGCTCTCTGGATAATTGCCTTTAGAGCCCTCTATCACAGACCGAAAAATGTGATGGTTATGCATCGCGTCTTTAGACGAGTTAATTTTTCATTCCCGACTAGTGCTTTCATATAACACGTCTTAGGCTGCAGTCTAGCTGTAGTGCGTTGAAACGTGGTTACGCCTGTAAATGTAACCATGCCTTGCAGGCTTTATGAAAATCCAGCAGGAATTTATTTCCGAGAGTGCAGAGGAAATTGCTCTGCTCCCAGTGGAAATTTATTACACTCCAGCTCAGAAAGGGACGCCTGCCAGACGTACGAGAAACAGTAATACCTACCAATGAGGCGTGGCGGTACGCAGTGCTACTGTCTTATTTCGACAGTCCCCGAGAAGTATTGGAACACAGACTCTAAAGAAGAAAACTGCTAAGCAGCTACAGCTTGTAAGCGAAGAATATGTTTCAGTAATTTATTCTCCTTTTCAATACCGGTACTGTACGACCTGGTCGAGAATATCAGTACATTCTCGAAGCACGTCCTTCTTCACACAAAAGACATTTAAATAGAGTTGTAATTTTCTTCTTTTGAATTTGCATTTAATTCAGTTTCAGACATTCATGTACATCAATTATGGTAAATACAGTACAATGAAGTTTTACGAACACTTGCCTGTTGAAATGTTGAAGGATTCCTCGTCTTACCTTCAGCAACTTACGGGATTGCGTTCTCACGAATACCATTTCTGCGTTTTATTAATGTTCCAAATGCATATGTTTCTGTATGTAATGTTGCTGTGAAAATGTGAAGCTTGGATATTTTGTTCTGTAGCTGAAGGAAACCTATTTTAACTTAATTAAGCTCCACGTAGATTAAAATGTAAGGCTGCTACGCAGTGCAACTACATATTTATATTTTATGTGTTATCGATAGCATGATCTGTAATCGAGTGTTTATATGAGCTGTTGTTATTGATGCCCCCTAGTATCGGTTCATTTATCTCCCATATTTTATGGTCTTACCTAAAATGTAAAAAAAACGACGGTTCCTAAAAAGGGAAATGATGTTGTAACAGGAAGATATGGTCATAAACACTGAAAAAGGAGTACTGCAGCGCAATGGCGATTTTCGGACTAAGACCATAACAAAATCAGTAATATATTAAGCAAAAATATTGTTGATAGGGTAAATTCAATTACATTTCAGTTCAAAAGAATAGCGTTTCTCTGCATGCAAGGCATGTATCGCCACAGATATAGTCCTTACAGGCTACAGTAATATTATTTTTGCGACGTCATAATTTTCGAAGATAGCAACAGCAGACATGTGCGAGTACTATTGCGCAGAAACATTAACTGCTAATAAAGATGCTGACAAGAATAATATTCTGAAGTATGAAAAAGAAAACTGTGAGTCTTCTAGATGACGATCAGTTTGGCTTTAGGAAAGGTAAAGACGCCAGGGAGACAGTCCTGAGGTTGAGCTCGACAGTGGAACCAAGAATAAAGAAAAATCAAGACTCAGTCATTCGATGAGTCGACCCGGAAAAAGCGGTCGACAATGTAAAATGGCGCAAGACGTTTGAAATTCTGAGAAAAATAAGAGTAACGTATAGGGAACGGGGAATAATGTATAATATGGACAAGACTCAAGAGGGAACGATAAGACTGGACGAGCAAGATCGACATGCTCGGACTGAAAAGGGTGTAATACAGGGATGCAGTATTTCGGCCCTGTTCTTCAATTTACTGTATACGTAGAAGAAGCAATGACGGAAATAAAAGAAAGGTTCACGAGTGGGTTAAAAATTCAGGGTGAAAGGATATCAATGACAAAATTCGTTGATGACATTGCTACCATTATCGAAGGTGAAAATGCATTATTACAGAATCTTTTGAATGGAATGAAAAGTCTAATAAGTAAAAAATATGGACTGACGCTCAGAATAAATCGACGAAAGACAAAAGTAACGGGAGGTACCTGAAATGAGAACAAAGAGAAATTTATCAACAAAATTGGTGATCACGAAAATGACGAAATTAAGGAACTGGAAGAAAAATAGCCCATAACGAACGAAGCAAGGAGGACATGAAGAGCAGACCAGCGCAGGAAAAGTGAGCGTTCCTGGTCAAAAGAAGTCTGTTAGTCTCACACATAGACCTTAATTTGAAAAATATGTTCAAATGCGTGTGAAATCTTATGGGACTTAACTGCTAAGGTCATCAGCCCCCAAGCTTACACACTACTTAACCTAAATTATCCTAAGGACAAACACACACATCCATGCCCGAGGGAGGACTCGAACCTCCGCCCGGACCAGCCGCACAGTCCATGACTGCAGCGCCTAAGACCGCTCGGCTAATGCCGCGCGGCCTTAATTTGAGGGAGAAATGTCTTAGAATGTCCATTTGTAGCATAGCTCTGTGCGGTAGTGAACCATGGGCTATGGGAAAACCAGAGCAGAAGAGAATCGAAGCGTTTGAGATGTGATGATAGAGAAGAATATTTAAAATTAGGTGGACTGATAAGGTAAGTAATTAGGAGGTTCTCCGCAGAATCGGCAAAGAAAGGAACACATCGGAAACACTGATAAGAAGAAGGAACAGGATGACAGGACATGTGTTAAGACATCAGGGTACTAGAGTGAGCTGTAGAGGATAAAAACTGCAGAGGAAGACAGATTTTGGAACACATCCCACAAGTAATTGAGGGCGTAATGCGCAAGAACTTACTCCGAGATGAAGAATTTGGCGCAGGAGAGAAATCAGAGACAGGCCAAATCAAACCGCTCAAAAGACTAACGACTTAAAGAACAATTTTTTTTCGGGCCAGACGTAAAATCTTAATCACTTACACGCCTTGTCTTATGAATTAAATACTAAACTGGTAGCTAATTATAATAACATGTCTCTTACGAGAGAAAAAAGGTTGTGTAAAGCCTGCTGAGAAATAAAATACAATCTGCTGAGCAATAAATCGTATAAGAACCGTTGGCAAGTGGATTAGAGGTCAGAGAGCTTGGTGTGCAGTACATTCGTATGTTTGAAAATCAGTGTAGCGTTGCAATTTGTGTAACGGAGCACTTGTTGGTGAACTCTGAGATGTTGGTGGTCTTTTTGGAAGCTTAAGCATAAGGATGAGTAAGCATCAATTTACACTGTACTGATAAAAAAAACGCAAAAGAACAACTGCTGCCATTGACCAAGTGGTCGAGGCGATGCGTGACATGTCAGATTCCCACATGCGAGATTATTACAATACAGTCGGTATATGTGGGCCCAGATCGACTTTTTACAATACTATATTTTGAGATTGTTTAGCTACGGATCGCCATTTCAAAGCGTCAAATTATTACAACTTTCTTCGCCTTTGATAGGAGCTCCTCTACCGTCTGATTACATTTGGAGAAACCTCAGATATGACAAATGGGACGCAAGACACGCTCAGTTAACAGTCTACACATAACTTCTCAACTGGTTCTTTGAAAGCCCTCGGAATCACAGAAAAGCGAAGTTTCGTGACAATAGTTCGCATGTTCTAAGAGTCTAGATGAAACGCTTCAGTTTAAGTGAAAATAATAGGGACAACCGCCGAAGCGAGAATCAACTGGCCTTGGCGAAAACGTGTTGATGACTGATCGGCGATGACTATCGCTCATCGTAACAACGGTTAGAATGCCACAAGGCAGCAAATTGCTCGTCAACCCAATACTGGACATCCATAACTATTGGGCAACACTCACTCGTCGTTGTGAGATACAGAAGCCACCATCCCGTATTGCTCACCACACGTCACAGGGAACGCGCCGGAATTCAGTCACTGGAAGCTAATTGGACGTCCGGATGGATGAATCACGCTACACGCCGGAACTCGCCGTGTTCAACGGAAACCACACGCGTCGCTGCAACCTCACTTGTGAACGGGGAACCATTAAGCACGTGATGAAGGTACTCTTCTTAACGGCTCAACTTGCACGTTGCATTTAAGAGAACTAGAGCCTTTCACATGAAAAAGGTTATTCAAATTTGCTGTTTACAGTTTCGATGTTCGTCGATTATACTTCTTTCTTATTGGGAAGTAGGTCATACGATTAACGACTTCACATACCGGATTAAAAATTTGTACTTTGATTAAACAGCAGACGGGCACTTTGTCTCGCACATAATTTGAAACCTCTGGAAATTGTTTTCGAGCATTAAAAACACAATACAGTTTCCTGAGCGAATTGGTCCGTAGCGCAGCATTTCATCTTAAAAAAAGAAGTTAGATTAGAGTTTAACGTCCCGACGGGGACAAGGTCATGAGAGACAGAGCACGAGCTTGTATGGACAACGATGGGGAAGGAAACTGGCCGCGTCCTTTTCAGAGGAACCATTCCAGCATTCATCTCAGTCGATTTTGGGGGTCAGCGGGAAACTTAAATTTAGACGTCCAGTGGAGGATTTTAACTACACAGTTTCCAAATGCGAGTCCACTGCCTTAACAACTGAATCCGTTGGATGACTGATCTTCTAGACATATGTAATGTCAGTAGCCTCCTAAATTATTAGCGTCTATATCTGCATTCTGCTAACAATGTTACGATATGTGACCAAGAGTAAATAGTGTAGCAGAATAATTACAATTACATTTACATCTGTGACGTAGCCAAGTAAATGTCGTGCCATGAACCACGTGGTACACTTTGTTACATATGAGCTAAAACACGCAAAGTCCAATCACCTTGCAGCAGATTGTTTCCATACTGACTTACAGAAAGTAGTACCTAACAGATTATAATAAGAGACTACATATATGATCGATTTTAACACTCGTTAACTACACTATGTGATGATAAGTATCCGGACACCCCCAAAAACATACGTTTTTCATATTAGGTGCATAGAGCTGCCACCTACTGCCAGGTACTCCACATCAGCGATCTCAGTAGTCATTAGACATCGTGGGAGAGCAGAATGGGGCGCTCCGCGGAACTCACGGAGTTCGAACGTGGTCAAATGATTCGGTGTCACTTGTGCCATACGTCTGTACGCGAGATTACCACACTCCTAAACATTCATAGATCCACTGTTTCTTGAGCGGCCCTTCCCGCCGGAGGTTCGATATCTTCCCTCGGGCATGTGTGTGTGTGTGTGTGTGTGTGTCGTTGTTAGCATAAGTTAGTTTAAGTAGTGAGTAAGTCTCGCGATCGATGACGTCAGAAGTTTGGTCCCTTAGTAATTCACACACATTGGAACATTTTTTCCACTGTTTCCGATGTGACAGTGAAGTGGAAACGTGAAGGGACACGTATAGCACAAAAGTGTACAGGCCGAACTCGTCTGTTGTCTGGCTGAGACAGCCGACAGTTGAAGAGGGTCGTAATGTATAATAGGCAGACATCTATCCAGACCATCACACAGGAATTCAAAACTGCATCAGGATCCACTGTAAGTACTATGACAGTTAGGCGGTAGGTGAGAAAACTTGGATTTCAAATGGTTCAGATGGCTCTGAGCACTATGGGACTTAACATCTAAGGTCATCAGTCCCCTAGAACTTAGAACTACTTAAACCTAACTAATGTAAGGACATCACGCACATCCATGCCCGAGGCAGGATTCGAACCTGCGACCGTAGCGGTCGCGCGGTTCCAGACTGAAGCGCCTAGAACCGCTAGGCCACCCCAAAACTTGTATTTCATGGTCGAGCAACTGCTCATAAGCCACACATTATGCCTGTAAATGCCAAACGCCGCCTCGCTTGGTGTAACGAGCGTATAAACATTGGACGATCGAACAGTGGAAAAACGTTGTGTAGAGTGACGAATCACGGCACACAGTGTAGCGATCCGATGGCAGGGCGTGGGTATGGCGAATTTCCGCTGAACGACATCTGCCAGCGTGTGTAGTGCCAACAGTAAAATTCGGAGGCGGTGGTACTATGGTGTGGTCGTGTTTTTCATGAAGGGGGCTTGCACCCGTTGTTGTTGTGCGTAGCATTATCACAGCACAGGCCTACATTGATGTTTTAAGTATCATCTTGCATCTGACTGTTGAAGAACAATTTGAGGATTGCGATTGTATCTTTCAATACGATCGAGGACCTGTTCATAATACACGGCCTGTGGCGGAGTGCTTTCACGACAGTAACATCCCTATAACGGACTGTCCTGCACAGAGTCCTCACCTGAATCCTACAGAACAGCTTTGAGATGTTTTGGAACGCCAACTTCGTGTCAGGCCTCACCGGCCGACATCGATACCTCTCCTCAGCGCTGCACTCCGTAAAGAACGGGCTGCCCTTCCCAAAAAAACATTCCAGCACCTGACTGAACGTATTCCTGCGAGAGTGGAAGGTCTCACCAAGGCTACGGGTGGGCAAACACCACATTGAATTCCTTCATTACCGATGGAGGGCGCCACGAACTTGTAAGTCATTTTCAGCCAGGTGTTCGGATACTTGTAATCACATAGTGTATATATGCTGTAGTCTCAGATGATAGGTGGTAGTGACATATATTTGCTTAAAAAAAAAGGTCTGAATAAATAAAAGTAACTAAATCAGCTTTTTTCGACACTTAATTGTCAAAAATGTCCGTCGCTTGCTTAAAAACGGCGGAGCACCGAAGTTTTAAAACGTTTAAGATATTTTTGGGTCTAAATTGTTTTATTCTAAACACAATTCTAAACTGTGTAATTGCATTTCCTGTACAATACGAAACCGAAGCAGTAGTAATACAGTAATTCAGGAACTTCAGTTTTATGAGGTATTAAGCGAACCGCGGCTGACTCAGCGATCTTCGCAGCCAATGTGACTTACCTTCATGCGCGTGTATGAAGGTGTCTATGAGGTAGATGGCGTCGCAGGTGTAGTCGAGCGTCCACCAGAGGGCGGGCACGGCGTTGTTGAGCTCCCAGAAGACGGCGCGCCCCACCACCAGCACCAGGTTGTACAGCACCGCCAGCGACACCAGCATCAGCCACTGAAACACACCGGCGCGGGCCGCTCGCTCAGTCTAAGGGTCCCTCCATTAACTTGAATTCTCGGTGGTCCATAAATTAAAGCAAAGTACGTCCTACACTTGGTCAGTGAACCTTAAGAGAAGATCCTAGTGGAGATAATTTACCATTGGCTTTCTATGACTTGATGTAAAGTGTCACACTTGTATCTGTTCCATATGGACGATCTCGATGGGTATTGCTTAGTGTAGTTTTGTTTTAGGGTTATCATAGGTGAACATGTAATGAAATGAATAGGGAAAGTGAAATTTACTTCTGCTGCATGACCAAATTGTCCTGAATAGCAACAAAGGGGCCGGCGACCTCATTTTCTCATCTGGTTCATATATTACTGCCAGCACTCCATTGCAGAGAGGTTTAGCATTCCAGCCTGAACGCTGGCACACAGTCTAGTGAACAGAATTGCACATCATCAACTTCACCTTCGTCACCAAAGTCTGGTGATGAAATTTTCTTATACCCCACGATACGAATCGAATATCACTGGATCTAGAGCCACAGTACTGTGTTCGTTATCGACCCTAATTGCGGAAGAAGTTTCAGGCACTTCTTCTTTTTCACGGTCTTATCCCGTGACTTCACGGGGTCGACGGCACGTTGATCTGGATTTGGCAGTGTTAGTGGTAGAGGGTGGCCAGATGTGATTCCCGTCGCCCCCCCCCCCCCTCCTTCATTACCCTGCCTTTCGAGACAAATTTGTGTATCCCATTCTACTACGTCTAGTTTTATCTAAGTGTAAGTGTAAGAACGTTTCCGAAATGTTTGCGAATCATGTAACTGAGGAGGGACGTGGGTGCCAGCCAGGTATTCACCTATCCGGATGTGGGAAACCGCCTGAAAACCTCATCCAGTTTCGCTGGCATACCAGTACCTGTCGTCAGTTCGACGGGTGGATTCGGTAAAGGCAGTCGAACCTTCCCAAATCCCGAGGCGGCAGTCCTAAAGCGCGCATGTATCAGGCCACGTCTGGAGGTTTGAGACACAAATAGTGGTTCAAATGGCTCTGAGCACTATGGGACTCAACATCTTAGGTCATAAGTCCCCTAGAACTTAGAACTACTTAAACCTAACTAACCTAAGGATATCACACACACCCATGCCCGAGGCAGGATTCGAACCTGCGACCGTAGTAGTCCCGCGGTTCCGGACTGCAGCGCCAGAACCGCTAGACCACCGCGGCCGGCCACACAAATAGTGGAAATAATTATTATGGACACTAAACAACACACAATACTATTTGTTTAATATATCAAACGTGAATGTGTAGACGTACAGATTGGAGACTACTACAGGGTTATTACAAATGACTGAAGCGATTTCACAGCTCTACAATAACTTTATTATTTGAGATATTTTCACAATGCTTTGCACACACATACAAAAACTCAAAAAGTTTTTTTAGGCATTCACAAATGTTCGATGTGTGCCCCTTTAGTGATTCGGCAGACATCAAGCCGATAATCAATTTCCTCCCACACCACTGCGCAGCATGTCCCCATCAATGAGTTCGAAAGCGTCGTTGATGCGAGCTCGCAGTTCTGGCACGTTTCTTGGTAGAGGAGGTTTAAACACTCAATATTTCACACAACCCCACATAAAGAAATCGCATGGGGTTAAGTCGGGAGAGCGTGGAGGCCATGACATGAATTTCTGATCATGATCTCCACCACGACCGATCCATCGGTTTTCCAATCTCCTGTTTAAGAAATGCCGAACATCATGATGGAAGTGCGGTGGAGCACCATCCTGTTGAAAGATGAAGTCGGTGCTGTCGGTCTCCAGTTGTGGCATGAGCCAATTTTCCAGCATGTCCAGATACACGTGTCCTGTAACGTTTTTTTCGCAGAAGAAAAAGGCGCCGTAAACTTTAAACCGTGAGATTGCACAAAACACGTTAACTTTTGGTGAACTGCGAATTTGCTGCACGAATGCGCGAGGATTCTCTACCGCACAGATTCGCACATTGTGTCTGTTCACTTCAACATTAAGAAAAAATGTTGCTTCATCACTGAAAACAAGTTTAGCACTGAACGCATCCTCTTCCATGAGCTGTTGTAACCGCGCCGAAAATTCAAAGCGTTTGACTTTGTAATCGGGTGTCAAGGCTTGTAGCAATTGTAAACGGTAAGGCTTCTGCTTCAGCCTTTTCCGTAAGATTTTCCAAACCGTCGTCTGTGGTACGTTTAGCTCCCTGCTTGCTTTATTCGTCGACTTCCGCGGGCTACGCGTGAAACTTGCTCGCACGCGTTCAACCGTTTCTTCGCTCACTGCAGGCCGACCCGTTGATTTCCCCTTACAGAGGCATCCAGAAGCTTTAAACTGCGCATACCATCGCCGAATGGAGTTAGCAGTTGGTGGATCTTTGTTCAACTTCGTCCTGAAGTATCGTTGCACTGTTATGACTGATTGATGTGAGTGCATTTCAAGCACGACATACGCTTTCTCGGCTCCTGTCGCCATTTTGTCTTTCTGCGCTCTCGAGCGCTCTGGCGGCAGAAACCTGAAGTGCGGCTTCAGCCGAACAAAACTCTATGAGTTTTTCTACGTATCTGTAGTGTGTCGTGACCATATGTCAATGAATGGAGCTACAGTGAATTTATGAAATCGCTTCAATCATTTGTAATAGCCCTGTATTGCTCTAAGGTGTTCAAGATGAACTTCTTCGTTTTTCTGAAGGGTACGTCAGCACTAACCATTCAGTTGCTTGTTTCCTTTCAGAGTAAGCTGATACAGTAGCGCCATACTTAAAAATCATATGCAACAGCTCACTCGACGATAGATACACACCTAAACACTGGAATATTGCACTGGTCACACCAATACTCGAAAAAGGAAATGGGAAAACACACCGAATTACAGGTCCATGTCACTGCTATTGATTTATGCATTACTTTCAACGATCTATTGACAAATAGTCAGGATGTATTCAGAAAACATCTCTTCGTGAAACACAACTAGCTTCTTATTCACACGAAGTAATGGATGCTATCGATAGTGGATCTCAGACTGAATCCATATTTCTAGATTTCCAGAAAGCTTTTAACACCGTTCTTCACAAGTAACTTGTAGTGGAGTATCGTCTCACTTGTGCAGCTGGATCCGTGATTTCCTGTCAGAAATGTCACAGTACGTAGTACCTGACGGAAAGTCATCGGGTAAAACAGAAGTGATACTTGGCGTCTCCCAAGCAAGTGTAGTACGCCCTCTGCTCTTCCTAATTTGTACAGAGTGATAGGAGTAAAGGTACAGATATTGTGACGATTGGTACCTTCTCTGTTTCTAACAGTCTTGCCGCAAACACATCACATAATTTACTACCTGATGTTTTCTGCACGGTCGCAACTGTGCCACGAAGTGGACTACGGATGTCACTGTAGACTTCCCAATGTCCTCACTTCAGTACCTGTAGCTGCTGCCCAGAGGGAAACAAACATTAATGGCTTGCTTGTGCCACGAGAAATTGGAGGTACAAACCAACCTAAAAATATACTGCTCGTAATAACAATAATTATTATGAGTGAATACTTATGTAACGTTGGTTCAGTACACTGTCCTCAGTCATCAATAGAAATTTTTACACTTGTACCCCTAACACGCTGTGTAAAAGATTTAGGAAACGATCTTCACAGCCCTCTTAGATCGTTTGCAGATGATTTTGTCATTTGTCGTTCAACAAAGTCAAGAAGAGAAAAAAAACTGCATAATGATTTAGACGAGATACCTCTGTTATTCTAAAAGTGGCTATTGACTCTAAATAATGAAAAGTGCTAGGCCATCCAAAGGACGAGTACTAAAAGCAATCCGTTAAATTTCGCTTACACGTTAAATCTCACAAACCTAAAGGCTGTCACTTGAGCAAAATATCTACGAACAACTTAAACTGAAATAATCAAAGAGATAAAGTTCTGAGGCAAGTGGACCAAAGACTGCGCTAGTTAGCGGAACACTTACTACACTCATGTTCAGAAAAAAGCAGATCGCCTTGATCGACTGGAGATAGGACGTTCTTATTCACAGGACATGTACATTAGTATGTTCTGCAGAAACGATCACCTCGGCTCAGTATATGCAGTGTTGCCTAGTAGGCACAGGGTCCGCCATGGGCCCTTATAACTTGTGGCATGGGTGATGGGATCGACGCGTGCAAGGAGCGAATGGCGTCCTGTGGTATAGCCATCCATGTTGCATTCACCTGGTTCCAAAGTTCATCTGTGGTGGTTGGCACTGGGTCACAGCACTGCATCCGTCGTTTCACCATATCCCACACATTTTCGGTTGGCGGCAAGTCTGGTGATCCGGCGCGTCAGGTCAAAAGACTGACATCCTGTGACACCAAGAAGACACGTGTTTGTGCAGCAACATGTGGTCGTGCATTGTCTTGCTGAAAAATGGCGTCTAGGGTGTTGTGTAGAAAGGGTATGGCTACGGGTCGCAGGATGTAATTCATGTAGGTCACACTGGTCACAGTGCCCTGGACACGTACCAGCTGCGATTTGTGGTTGTACCAATAGCAACCCACACCATAAGGCCTTGAGTTGGCGCTGTATGTCTTGTGCTAATGTAGTCTTTGTGATGCCCCTCCTCCTGTCTGCGGCGAACCAAAATGCGTCCATCATTTCCAAACAAACAGAAGCTACATTCGTCCGAAAACACTACCTGATGCCATTTCTGTTCACAGTGACGTCGTTCCATAAACCATTGCCGTCTAGCATGTTTCTGCACATTCATTAAAAGTAGGCAGAGAAGTGGACGTCGCGCACGTAGCCCCTGACGTAATAAATGGCGACGGACTGCCACCCCTGATAGTGTACGATGTGTTACACTGTTGCGCCAGAACCGAGGAGGACGCAGATCTGTTGTGCAATGCCATTCGGTTGAGATGTCGATCTTCTCGGGGATGGTCTGCTTGATGCTACCTGACCCATCTTTTCGTGTTCCACGACCTTCTGTGAACCATTATGCACACATCCGTTGCACTGTCGAAACACTTCGTCCAACACGAGCAAAAATTGCCCGGATGGATGCATCACGCCCTCTTTCAAATTCACCTATTTGACGGTACGGTTCGCGCATAGGTCTGCGAGGCACTCTGCATGCCTGCTCAAGTCACATTGATCCATTACCTTCAGTTCATAGCGACAACGAGAGCCGTAAGCACATTTTACCGGTAAGTGGTGTTGCGCTGCGATATCGATGTTGTCCATGAACCCGCCGTCCGACTTGTTTCAGATGCTAATTATTTCTGCAGAACGTACTAATGTACATGTCCTGTGAGTATGAACGACCTATCTCTAGTCGTTCAACGTGTTCTGATTTTTTCTTGAACATGAGCGTATATGCAACAGGTCTGCTAAAGAGACTGCCTGCACTACGGATGTTCTTCTGGGATTCGTATCAGATAGGAATGACGGAGGACATCAAAAAAGTTCGAAGAAGAACAGCTTGTAACGTGGTAACTTTAATTTTGTTAGCTGATGTGTAATATTGTTACTTTAATTTTGGTATACTGAAATCGGTGCTAATTGACAATGAAAGTGGGTTAAAAGCCGTGATCTGTCTGGGGACGTTAACGGTGGATTACTGGGCAACTGTTTCATCAGATATTTAGTCTAGGTTTACCAACCAGACTAACATTCATGATGATCTTTTAATAGTCATACAAAACCGGTAATATATATATATAAAAGGAGAATTTAAATAAAAAGAGAGAAATCAGTTTATATTTAGAAATTTATTTTAAGATTGTTCATTGAAATTTCAGCATATTATACGTGAGTTATAACTGAGCTGGTGCCTTATTTACGATTGAAAAATGTGAGATTGTAATCTTACGGAACACATAAAATATGGAGCCAAGATTGGGAGACTGCATACGACACTGCATTCATAAAATAACTCACGAAGAACATTGAAACATAAGCAAGAAGAAATTAACCACAACCAACAGATTCAGTTTTTACCCAAAGAAATTACGTTCATACCACAATCCTGTCCGTCATGTAATTACCACACACTGGTATACTAAATTCATATTAACTCTTTGTGAAGTCTTCGCAAAAAGAATAGCTGAGGGCTACTTTGATGATTACACCACATCCTCCACGTGGTCAACTTGGTTTACACAAAGCGTACAACTCCACAATAATTTTGATAATTAAAATACATTAGATCGAAAAGCAATTGACAAAAGAAAAACCTTGAACTGGTTACTAACGTCTTACTATTAACCTGATGGGTCAAACAGTTATATAAGCACGTGGTAGTGGTCTCGCAAAGTACACCCCACGTGGGCTGAACATAAAGAAAAGTTGCTATATTGAAAATATAGTCAAGACGAGACGTTATAATCACACAAGCATTCGCATTTAAGATTGATCTTAGTTACAGTTACTGATCAACACGTAGTTCCACTTTACTCACAAAGTAGTAACAAAGCAACTACCGGAAACTAATCTGAACTTCACACGAGAATAATACTGCGCTGCAATTTAAGATAACATCGGATATTTTAGACCTAAACCCGAAATAAAGGTGATTAAATTTGCAGTTAGGCTGAACTTAAGAAATCCATTGTCCTACGGACTTAACAGACACGCGCTTAGCCGGAGATCTTACCACTTCAGACGCTCGCCACGGCCACCCTGCAACTGCCCTACTCCCGAGCGTGCTTCCTGAGGGTGGCTCACAAAGACCAACGGAAGTGGCCAGAGGGGCAGCTTCCTATACCAACATGACAACGGACGGACAGGACCATACTAAGGATAGAAACCTCTTTGCTTTTAGGAAGCGTAGCTACCTGTTCCGACGTTGGTCCTACTGTTCTCTAGCAGACAGCCTTGTCTGCTACCCTCAAGCATGCAACTAGAAATACATATGCTCATTCATCCTCTCACACAAAAGGGAAGGGGGATGACAGTATCTTATCATATACAGTATATAAAAGAAAGCGGATGTAGGTTCCGTATGAGACTGTGTGACATGAATTACATATAAGAATTACATATAAACTGTGCTTTAAAGTGTAGTAGTGTGACAGATCGTTCTTGTTTATGTGTAAAAGTAACACGTTCCACTGCTCAGTCTCCTCCCAGATAGTCAGAAACGCCACAGTACATTTAGAAGAGGAATTTATTCCATAAATGGCAACAGATTTAAGAAATTAAACATGAAAGGAATCCAACAGAGACCTTTCATAACCCCAACGCTCCGGGAAAAGACTGTGCAGGGAATTTTCTGGCCATGCTAGGACATTCCCAAGCAGGCTTCTCACACCCTACTTAAACCAAAAGTGTAAAAGAAAAGGCAAAAGGACACCAGCTACTTGCTAAAACACAATAATTTCAACACATCTTTAGAATCTACCAATTTCAAACAGAAAAAAAGAACACAATCTGTGACATCTATTTAAAAGGTAGTGTAGACCTAATTCGGTCAGCAAGTAAAAACAATGGTTCCTGTGTCATTAATATGAAAACAATTTCTGGTTGTTACCCTTATGGAGTTCACCAGTATTTGCTCATTGCAAGAGCCAACTGATCACAGGAAAATTTATGACTGTTTATTAACAAGCAAAATTTATGAAAATAGCAAAGGTGCCACAGCAATTAAAAAAAAAGAACATCAAATAACATCAGTATTAAAAAACAGAACATAACAATGCACAATCTGCAAAAGCAACAAAATGATAAGAGAAAAAACATGTTTTACAAAGTGGTTATCGCAAAAAAATTCTATATCGTATAAAACTAATAATTTGTAGAATTAAAATAACTATGTGGCACTCATTTAATCACTCTACTATATTTCAATTAGCAAGCAAACAATGAGCACTGTGTCATTATACTGAAACTACAATAATTATGTGATTGTTACCCTTAAGGGGTTCCTCACAGTAAATATGCCCCATGCAAAGGCAAATCGATCACAGTTCAATGAGAATAAAAAGCTATCTGACTGATAAACGAAGCAATGCCACAGCAATGAATTTACGAAACAAAATATCACAAATCTAATACATCACACAAAAACAAACATTGATAAATAAAACAGTACAATAGTCAACATCTAAAACAAAAAAACACCTATAAATAAAACACCTGCAAAATACAAGAGTCAAAGTCTAAAAAAGATAAATAGAACACCTGCAAAATACAAGAGTCAGTCTAATAAACACCAATAAATCGAACTCCTGCAGAACACACGAGTCAGAGTTTCTCTGACAGAAACACACGTATATGCACTGGACTAAGAACCGTATAATCACTGTTCACTGACACACTCAGTACTTCCACTGTTCCAAGGCACAATATAGGGGAAAGAGGGGGGGTTCGTCGTCGCAGCTGTCAGTAGGGATTTTTTTTGTCCATCTGTTGCGTGCGATCCCGCCGTCTCCGCCCTCTCATGAAGTTTCTCCCGTGTCACGTCATCTCGATTTGGTTCCATGTTTGTGTTGTCAAATTCGTGCGGTATCCTCGTTTGACACGCCAGGTTGATATTCCTGGGCAAGGATGACACTTAATGGCTCTTCTTTTGTGCCACCCTTAGCGACCAGAGAACATCGAACCATGATTTACTGTCGCTTGACAGTGGGCATCCGTCAGGAGACGTTGATAGGCGTCATTGAAGTCTGCCAGTTACTCTGGACAGTTTGTGTCAAAAGGCTCCACGCCCTTTGTGTTGTTACATTCTTGGGTTATCCTCAATTGGCTCGCCGGTTTGATATTCCTGGGCAAGGATGACACTTAATGGATCTTCTTTTGTGCCACCCTTAGCGACCAGAGAACATCGAACCATGATTTACTGTCGCTTGACAGTAGGCATCCATCAGGAAATGTCGATAGGCGTCGTTGACGTCTGCAAGTTTCTCTGGGCAGTACCTGTCAAAAGGCTCCACGCCCCTTGTGTTGTTTCACCGCGGCCGTCTCGTCACGGTCGCGTGCGTGTGGTGCGTTGCCAGCAGATGGATTTCCGCGCGGTGGACCGCTCGCCCATCTCAGGTCATCGCCTCGAGGAAGGGTCGCCCGGGGCGGCCGCCCATTAGCTCCAGGTACAAGGGAAAGTGTTTGCCGCGTACCTTCTTTTGTTGTCGGCTGCGCTCCCAAAGTGGCCTGGCTGACAGCGTGTCCCGCTGGGAAACCCGCCAGTTTACAACTAGCCCGGCTGCTCCCGCTGTCTCTTAAGAGTTTTGCCGGTTCGCTTTCACGTTCTCAACTGCATTCACAGAAATTTTTCATCATCCTTATGTGATTACACAATGTCATACATAATACCACTTAGTATTGTCTTTCACAATTTTTAAGAACAAAGTGAGACTTATAATTTTTTTAAAATAAAAAAATTAGATGAATCGACAATATAAAATAAAATTTAAATGACTTGACAATGTAAAAAAAATAAAAGTGAAATGACTTGACAGTATAAAAATAAAAATTTAAATGAACTGACAATATAATATTTAAATCCACGTCACTAATGTGGTTCACTTACGTTTTAATAAATCAAATGTTATTTATTAATTCACTAAAATGAATAGGATTATGCCTTGTGCAAGTATAGGTCAGGACAGCATAGGGTTCACACGTTATTTACACACACATACATGCACACCTGTTGTCTATTCTACAAACTAACTACCCATAAACATGCATTACTCAATATTCTACTTCTATCCACTACTAGTTAAGCCAATAAGCTACTTCAATGCTATTTCAACACCGTGTATATACCACTACAACATTGTTCTAATTCGTCCTCTTCTTGACGCTCACGGCATACGTCTTGTCACATGATAAATATGGAGAACTTTCCTTAAACATACACATTAAAAAGAACAATGGTTATTTACACGCCAAAACATTTATACCAGTTCGCACACCTGAAAAGAGACTCGCAATTATACATTTATCATACTCATATATTCACACATAAAACAGTAAGAAAATTTCACCTAAAATTACGTTATCACAACAATTAATCACGCAGATGACTCTGAGAAGGATAAAAATATTTGCATTATACAGGTTATATTACATTTTCTTACCCATTTTGCTGCGATTTCGTTCCTTCTTTACGTTACCTTTCGCTTCCAAATCAGTTATTTCGTCTGTGGTGGTTATTCTGGATTCATTTCTCATGAATGGCAAAATTGTGGTCACCTCTATTCTGTAAAACAGTATCATCTTAACATATTGAACTTACAACAGACACAAAAGATCCGAATCCTCCTGTAGTTTAAATGACAAATGTTTTGCTTTATCCTTATTACCTTAAACCAAGCTTTCCTTCGTTCCCATAATCAAAATTATTTAATCATCCTCTACCTTCAAGAGGGAAATTTCCTCAGTACAAATCATATAGGCTGCAGTGCATCCCGCACCAGCGAAAACAGTAAGCTGTAATGCTCACAGCATCAGCAAAACACATAAACGTCGCTTTTCTAGGACAAGTATTAACGCAGAATAATTTTTTTTTTAGGCTTTGGCTCAACATCAATCAAGACTACAAAAAGGATCCATATTTCCGTTCCATTCTCCATTTGCTGAAAAGCTGCTCGTATTTGACTACCACAATAATATTTCAGAGCCACGTAAATTACACAAACCACAATTCTTCTTTCACCTTGAAGGGAATCAATATACTTACGAAATCCACAGACAGCACTTTACGTACTCAGCTATAAAGAACAAAAAAGACATATATCATCAATATTAACATATCATCGCATATTGGAAGCCAATGGTTCAACAATCGTATTATCGCATCCTGTTTTCAAGATTCCAAACTTACTCATTCCTTTCTCAGAGTTCTCCTATCTTAAAATATTCATACAGCACGCATACTATAGTAAGAGATCCTCATTTATACTGACAGATATAGAATAGTAATAGATAGATAGTAGCACTGAAAGCAGAAAATCGGAAACAAGGCTACTAACAGCTGGGGACCTGGGTTTGCCAGACCCATAATACCCACAGATCGGATATTCCCCTGAGTTTATGCACTAATTCAGCAACGATCTTGCTTCTCTCAGGAGCGACTCCAATTTACACACAAAAAAAACATAAACAGCATTTTACTCGTTCACAAAGAAACCTTTTATCTTCACGTTTGAATCAAACTAAATCCTAATTGCACAAGGAAAGAAAAAAATTAAAACATCACTTCAATCCATCACATAGAAACATCTTTATCATTAATTTTTTACCAACATATTATTCAAAATGCATACGTCACAAATTTAAACTAATCAATTCTTTCTCCTCACCGTCCTCTCTACTTCTCACTGTCCTTTCTAGTCATTTGCCATGTCGCTCATTTGTTCCGATTGGGCGCCTTCTGCGCTGATCGTTTGTCATTGCCGGTTTCGTTCATTTCCATTTGCTGGATTATGTCTAGGGTTAGCCGGCCGAATTTCAACATCATGAGGTGCTCCGCCTACAGTCCTATTCCCACCGTATTCATCATAGTGTCGATTCTGGTTGCCGTACCTGTAGCGTTCACGATCCTGTCTACGTCCTCGATCATTTCTGTTGTTCCACCTGTGTTCGCGACTGTCACCCCAGTTTCTATACGGCCTGTCCCGATTATTGTTCCGTTCGCGTCGCGACGACCAGTCACGCCGTTCATTAGTAATACGGCCACGACTGCGGTCGCGCTGCTGTGCCCCGTAATAACTTTGTGCCTGATTAGGCGGGCATTCTCCTGTATTGTATTCCAACTCTTGGAGAAGCGTCTTAAACGTTTCCACGTCCTCTTTGCATCGTCCCGCAAGAATGACGTGCCGCAAGTGCATCGGCAATTTAGTGATGCATATCCTAATTAGTTCTGCAGGCCCGTATGGGTCGTATAAAAATTGATTTGCCTGCAGCATGTGGTCGAATAGGCGTGCAGGGCTGCCGAAACCAGACTGGTTCAAATTTGGCAGCATAATTATGCCATGTTTGACCCTATCTTGTGCCGCTTCCGACCAAGAGGCGGACAGAAAGGCTTGTCGAAACTCCCGAGTGGAGTTGCAGTGACGCGCTGCCGACCTCATGCGAATCGCCGGTTCGCCTTCCAAATAGCCACACATATATTCTATCTTATGTGAACTTGCCCAGTCGGGAGGAAGACAGAACTCAAATTGCTCGAGCCATGCTCGTGGATGTATTCCTTTTTGCGAATTTCGGAATATCTCAAACTTTCTCACCGTAAGGAAATGTTTGAAATCAAATCCCCGCATTTCCTCCTGGCGAGGCCCTTGAATGTTTCTATTATTCTCATGTCTGCCCCTCAAATTACATTCTTCCCTGTCGTCAAAATCTCCCTCGTGGCCGGAGTCCCTCTCTGCACTGTTCGTACGGCTATTTTTAATGCTATTGACGAGTTCGGAATCACACGCCATGCGGTTTTCCAGATGCGCCACGCGTTCTTGTAATTCGCCTGTTACAGCTCTGTTTTGCCTGTTCACTTCGAACTGTCCCTTCTGAAATCTTAGAAGCGAACGCACTTCTTCGGTCTCTGCGGCCGCTACCGGTGTAGTATTGTTCTCGCTTTCCGTCAGCTTCATCGTGCCTACAATGTCCGCTAATGCCGCAATCTTATCATCAATTTGTCTCTTGTCCTCCGCCCCAGTCTGCTTCAATTGTTCTACTTGCTGTTCCAACGCGTGGATCGTTAAACTGTTGTCCGCTATTGTGTTGCTAACGGACGTGGGACAATGCGTTTCCGCCTCTTGAACCCTCGAGAGTAACTGCTGGTGTTCCCTTTGGCATTCTTCCCTCAGCTCTTGGAAATTCCTAAGTAGCCGTTCTTCGCTTTCTTTAGATTCGGTATCGCCCCTCCGCTTGCTCTGTTCTAAAGCTTGCAGACGATCATCGATTTGTTCAAATGTACGGCCTAATTCTTTCATAATATCACTTTTTATCTCACTTGTCAGATTGTTTATTCTTTGTGAGATATCATCGGACACTCTCTGCATCGACTTGTCGACTTTATTTGTCTGCTGGATTAGTTTTTCGTCTATTTGTTCGCCTAGCTCTCGGATCGATTTTTCAGATTTATGCGTCATTTGTTCGCCTAGCTCGCGGATCGATTTTTCGGATGATTCTTTTTGTTCTCGGAACGATTTTTCTGATGATTCTTTTTGTTCTCGGAACGATTTTTCAAATGGTTCTTTATTCTGTTGCAATAAGGCTTTCATGAGTTCTGCCAAATCAATTTGGTTAGTTGAAGGCAAATTAATTTGTGACTCTGATGTGAGCCCGTTCGTCCTGTCTTGCATTTCGTCTGAAGTATTCCCCATTGCATTTTCGGAACCGCCCGACGCATTAACATTCGAAATTAAATTATCCCCTTGGTCCATGTTGCTTAGGTTGTCGGACCGCTTACTTTTAGTTTGGTTACGTGTCTGCATTAGTGCAATTTATAACCGGTATGCGACACACTAATCAAAATAAATGTGTCCCACAAAAATTACGACAGTCACACGAAAGATACCCAACCTAGTACGCACTTTTTCACACGCAAAACAAATTTTTATCTTAGATCGAAACAGTGGAATTTACAAGCGAGAATAAAAAACACACAGACATATAAAACACACAAGTATAAAAAACAAAACAAGACAAACAACGCAACGCCGATCAACAACGCCGTGAATCTTTTGAAAGTCTGCTCGGAAACAACACAGAAGTTGTTTGAGCGCTGTAGGGAAAAAAAAA
This sequence comes from Schistocerca cancellata, assembly GCF_023864275.1. Taxonomy (NCBI): domain Eukaryota; kingdom Metazoa; phylum Arthropoda; class Insecta; order Orthoptera; family Acrididae; genus Schistocerca; species Schistocerca cancellata. The sequence continues at coordinate 734,301,716 of NC_064626.1, forward strand.
ATTAAGATTATAACACACTCGCAATCTAACATTTCAGAGATTCCAGAGTCTAGCGGAATCACAGAACAGGGTCGCCATGTGTAACGTTGTAACTCTAATTTGCTATGCTGTAATCGGTGCTAATAGACAATAAAAGCTGGGTTAAAAGCCGTGATCTGTCTGGGGACGTTAACGGTGGATTACTGGGCAACTGTTTCATCAGATATTTAGTCTAGGTTTACCAACCAGACTAACATTCATGATAATCTTTTAATAGTCATACAAAACCGGTAATATATATATATAAAAGGAGAATTTAAATAAAAAGAGAGAAATCAGTTTATATTTAGAAATTTATTTTAAGATTGTTCATTGAAATTTCAGCATATTATACGTGAGTTATAACTGAGCTGGTGCCTTATTTACGATTGAAAAATGTGAGATTGTAATCTTACGGAACACATAAAATATGGAGCCAAGATTGGGAGACTGCATACGACACTGCATTCATAAAATAACTCACGAAGAACATTGAAACATAAGCAAGAAGAAATTAACCACAACCAACAGATTCAGTTTTTACCCAAAGAAATTACGTTCATACCACAATCCTGTCCGTCATGTAATTACCACACATTGGTATACTAAATTCATATTAACTCTTTGTGAAGTCTTCGCAAAAAGAATAGCTGAGGGCTACTTTGATGATTACACCACATCCTCCACGTGGTCAACTTGGTTTACACAAAGCGTACAACTCCACAATAATTTTGATAATTAAAATACATTAGATCGAAAAGCAATTGACAAAAGAAAAACCTTGAACTGGTTACTAACGTCTTACTATTAACCTGATGGGTCAAACAGTTATATAAGCACGTGGTAGTGGTCTCGCAAAGTACACCCCACGTGGGCTGAACATAAAGAAAAGTTGCTATATTGAAAATATAGTCAAGACGAGACGTTATAATCACACAAGCATTCGCATTTAAGATTGATCTTAGTTACAGTTACTGATCAACACGTAGTTCCACTTTACTCACAAAGTAGTAACAAAGCAACTACCGGAAACTAATCTGAGCTTCACACGAGAATAATACTGCGCTGCAATTTAAGATAACATCGGATATTTTAGACCTAAACCCGAAATAAAGGTGATTAAATTTGCAGTTAGGCTGAACTTAAGAAATCCATTGTCCTACGGACTTAACAGACACGCGCTTAGCCGGAGATCTTACCACTTCAGACGCTCGCCACGGCCACCCTGCAACTGCCCTACTCCCGAGCGTGCTTCCTGAGGGTGGCTCACAAAGACCAACGGAAGTGGCCAGAGGGGCAGCTTCCTATACCAACATGACAACGGACGGACAGGACCATACTAAGGATAGAAACCTCTTTGCTTTTAGGAAGCGTAGCTACCTGTTCCGACGTTGGTCCTACTGTTCTCTAGCAGACAGCCTTGTCTGCTACCCTCAAGCATGCAACTAGAAATACATATGCTCATTCATCCTCTCACACAAAAGGGAAGGGGGATGACAGTATCTTATCATATACAGTATATAAAAGAAAGCGGATGTAGGTTCCGTATGAGACTGTGTGACATGAATTACATATAAGAATTACATATAAACTGTGCTTTAAAGTGTAGTAGTGTGACAGATCGTTCTTGTTTATGTGTAAAAGTAACACGTTCCACTGCTCAGTCTCCTCCCAGATAGTCAGAAACGCCACAGTACATTTAGAAGAGGAATTTATTCCATAAATGGCAACAGATTTAAGAAATTAAACATGAAAGGAATCCAACAGAGACCTTTCAAGCTCGTTTCGTATTACCGCGAAAAAGGGAGAGACTGTCACGGATATTGACGCAAATTGGGGTGGCTTCATTAATATCACCAACTTTCTCTTCTGAACGCCAAAATATTTTGTTGAATTCCACCTGTAGAAAGAGAAATAGCGATCGTGATAAAATAGAAATCATAGCTCGTACGGAAAGATTTAAGTATCCATTTTTCCCGTACACCGTTAGAGAATGGAGCGGTAGAGAATTAGTCTGAAGGAGGTTCGATGGACACACTGCCAGGTATTTAATTAGGAACTGTAGAGTAGTCATGCAGATGTAAATGTACATATACAAAGGCTAATGGAGTAAAGATAGCAGTAGCCGGTAAGAAGGTAAAACTATCATTCAGGCCTTCTATGGAAAAGGGTAGTTCTTGCTCTGTCGATATCATTCGACGCGCAACCAATGCAATCGAAGTAAGACCGACGTATACGACGCTTCTTTTGTGTCCACTGTTGAAGATTGGCTACTGAAGAACAAAATGCAGCGGAACGCTTTGATCCAATATAGAGGGGTAATGAGCTTAAGCGGGATCTCATTTGACAAGATACATTATCATTTGTAGGCTGATGTAAACAACAGATACTGCAGTTTTACGTTACACCGAATTCAGAAATGTTAGACCCTCGTACAGTGCTGAGGCTTACATCTAATGGGTACAGACATACTCACGTCGCACCAATTATTAATATTTCGAGGACGCTACTGAGGAATCTGTTGCTATTATTGCCAAGCGCCGCAACAGTACGTTAACCACATCAGTTATTCCAATGGAAACGCCTTCAGGTTTGTGATATTTGGGCGTATCATGATGGTGTTAGCAAACACATGGCACCTCACTAATTTCCTGGCCGCATCGTTTCCTGATTACGTGACATCAGGTGACAAACCTGTAGGCTAGATTTAGCTCAGTATCGTTAGGAAACTTCCTGGCAGATTAAAACCGTGTGCCGGACCGAGACTCGAACTCGGGACCTTTGCCTTTCCCGGGCAAGTGCTTTACCTACTGAGCTACCCAAGCACGACTCACGCCCCGTCCTCACAGCTTTACCTCTGCTAGTACCTCGTTTCCTACTGCCAGGAAGTTTCATATCAGCGCACACTCTGCTGCAGAGTGAAAATCTCATTCTCGAAACATCTCAGTATAGTTAAGTCCGGTGAGGTAGCTTGTAGGTTCTTCATCAGTGAACCGCAGAAGATTCCAACAAAGCATTCAGAGGAAAATACTGGTCACTACTAAATAGGTGAAATGACGCGTCGTTATAAAGTGCACCATCGTCGATCAATCATTTGTATGTCCCAACGAGATACTTTGATGAAAAGACCAAATAAAGCAATTTGGAAGAAATTAATAATCCGTACTTAGATACGGCTCTGATTTTGATTTCTCTATCTAATTTAAGTGAATCGTAGGATGGCTGAAGTAATTAACCTACGAAGGAAGTCGCTCACAAAACAAAACAATCGCTCGACAGATACTTGAGTCATAGTTCGCCAGTCCACCAAGCGGGCTTAAAAGTGGAGTAAGAGAAAATTCAGAGAAGGTTTGTGCAGCTTATTTGGTCGGCACAAGTGGTCAGAAACCATTTAGAAACTGAAATGAGTAATAGCAGAAAGACATTAGTATCATATTAAAAATATAAAAGCGGATATAGCAATATCGTTCGAGAAACATCCTCCTTCAACCACATTTATCACACGCAATGTCAGAGACAGTAAAACCGATGAAGCTAAGTTTATATGGAGGCCTACTGATAATTGTTCTTCTGTCACTCCATTAAGGAGTGAATTAAAAAAAGAGAAAATGTACCGCCCGCTAGACACCCTACGACGTCCTGAAAATTATAATTGTGAACCGAGATGTAGGTGATGTCATCGACCAAGGCGGCGCAGTAAATGAAACAATGGATCATATTTGGGGCGATATGGGTTCAGATCTCAGTTTTACGGCTCTGATTTTGATTTCTCTAACTAATTTAAGGGAATCGTAGGATGGCTGATTTAAAAAAAAAATGGTTTTACTGGCAGAATTAATTTATCAACATAGTGCGGTCTGTTCCAAGTACAAGTGTCCTCCCAAACCCTGCTTCCTCTTCTTATTTCCTCTCTTTTTGTATGCTGTAGAATGAGCGCTAGAATGCTATATGTACGTGACACAGTAAGAGAAAGAGGGACAAAACGAGGATTGGTGAGTGACAAGGCCGGGTTGCCTTAGTGAATTACGGCAAACGTGCAAGGAAATGCAGAATCCGCGGTTCTCGTCAGTATTGAGGCAGCTACGCTCTAAACGAACAGCTAGTGCTAATCAGAGCAGGAACGACCGCAGCATTGTTGGTGCGCGGAGACGTACGGTAATAAAATGTGCTTTTACTGCGCCGCTAGTCGCCGACAGTGTTTTATTGCCTGGAGTAGCGGCCCCATGTGGCGCGTGATCCGCCTGCTGGGTGCTGGGTTGGCCACCGCTGGCTGCGCTAGCGGTGCGGTCTCTGTGAAAACTGCTATTAGACTTATTATTACGCCTATAAATTTAACGGATATACTAATGGGCAGACAGTAACACACAGGGATTCGTCTGTTGACACGTAATGCTTGGTTAGCTGTGAGGAAATGTCGTCGTTTCATCTCTGTTTACAACGTAGGTGCACAACTCGATCCGTGCACGTGTATGTGTGAGATCTCTGACAAAACCGTTGGTTCGATTTCAACCAAGTTTGGCACAGGAGTATCATAACTGTGAGGTTTACAGCCTCTTTGATCCAATAGGAGGAGCAAAGATACGGGCAAGAACATGTTTTTTTCCAGTCCCTGCCTTATAGGCCGCCCTACATGACCAATGTGTTGTGTGGGAATAGCATCAGCCTGTCTTATCGACCAGCTTTGAACGGCAATCTGCACATCAGAGGCAAGAAACATAAATCCAGACTCTGACATGTAGGTTGCCCAGCAGAGCAAGCATGCTGGAGTAGTATCAGCCTGCCTGTTTTGCAGGACATCCTATACAGCAGGGGCATAAAAGGTTTTCAAGTTCCTGAAATGTAGGCTACCGTGCCTGACAGATATGTTGGGGAGTAATAGCCACTTGTCTTATCGACCTGTTTTGTGACTGCTTCTGGAGGAAGGTTGAGACAGATAGAGAAGGGGTTGGGCAGAGAGAGTGGAGCTGGAGGAAATGGATAGGGAGAGCTGGGGAGCAAGAGGTGGATAGGGAGAGATGAGAGGGGGCAAGAAACAACAGAAAGAGAGAAGAGGGCATAAAAAGATGAATAGAGAGAGGGGAGGAGAACGATGTGACAGAGATTGGGAGGTTCAAAATGGTTCAAATGGCTCTGAGCACTATGGGACTAAACTTCTGAGGTCATCAGTCCCCTAGAACTTAGAACTACTAAAACCTAACTAACCTAAGGACATCACACACATCCATGCCCGAGGCAGGATTCGAACCTGCGACCGTAGCGGTCTTGCGGTTCCAGACTGTAGCGCCTATAACCGCTCGGCCACCCTGGCCGGCCAGAGGGGGAGGGAGGGGATGAAAAGAGTTGGGAGAGGAGGGGATGGATAGAGATAGTGGTAGGTGGAAATCGTCAGAGAGAGGGCTGGGAGGATAATATAGCAGTCACAGGGGAGGTGTTCAGGGTTTATGCTTAAGTGCAGAAGGAACAGGGTAAGAGGAGATGGACAGAGAGAGAAGAGGAGGATATGGACATAGGGAGGGGAGAAGGATATAGTTGGGGAGAGGGGTGGAGGAGATGGACAAAGAGAGGGAGGAGAAGGAAATAGACAGAGAATAAAGAGGAGGATATTGACAGATAGAAGTAGGAGGAAGAGGTGGACAGAGAGACAGGGTGAGGAAGAGGTTGACAGAGAGAGGAGTTGGAGGAGATGCTCAGAGGAGCCGGCCGCGGTGGTCTAGCGTTTCTAGGCGCGCAGTCCGGTACCGCGCGACTGCTATGGTCGCAGGTTCGAATCCTGCCTCATGTAGTGATTGGAAGAACGCTGAGGCCACACCTATCTACAAGAAGGGCATCGGAAATGATCCACAAAACTGACGTTCACTCTTCTTAACGTCCATTGTTGTAGAACTTTAGAACACAGTAAAGCACAAATGTAATGATATACCTTGAACAGAGCGGTTTTCTCCGCTGTAATTAGCAAGGGTTCTGAAACATCGATCACGTGAAGGTCAACTCGGGCTTTTCTCACATGATATACTGAAAGCCATCGAAGTCCAATAGAGGCAGTATTTCTTGACTTGCGTAAAGCAAAAGCATTTGCCTACTATCGAAACATAGGTTTATTATCGAAACTGCGCACGTATAGCGTATGAAGGAAATTTGCGACTATATTGAGGGCTCCTTGCTAGGAACGACGCTGGATGTTATGTTGGATGGGTAATTATCAACGGATGTAGAAGTAACTTCGGATATGCCCCCTAATATATGTTTTGGGACACTTGCTATTCTCGTTGAATACTAATGATCATAGATTTAGACAACATAGTCTATGGAGAAACAGCGACCTGATGCTATGTTTAAGTTACAATGAACAGTAAAGATCGCAATAATATTAGTTTATTAACTGGTTTCGGCTTATGTAAAATTATGTCTCTTGGGAAGCGTTTTCCATTGGTTGATGATGACGTAAGACATAGTGAGCGTGCGAATTGCACACTATTTAACCCGTGGCTCCACAGCTATCTGTCAGTGTACGATCGTCGTATCACGAGACAACCAAGGAGTCGCCAGCATAGGGGACCAAAAATTCTGAAGATGGCTTTTACATAAACCGAAACCGGTTAATAAACGAATATTATTGTGATCTTGACTGTTCATTCTAACTTGAATATTAATGACCTTGCAGACATTATTAATAGGACTAGTAACCGCAGACATTTTACAGTTGATGCAGTTACGGCGTACTCTTTGCACAAATATTCAATGAGATCTAGATAAGATATCAAAGTGATGTAAAGATTGGCAATTTGCCTTAAATGTTCATAAATGCACTTAAAAAAACTAAAAAAAGCGGTATCCTTTTAGTACTGTATCAATGAATCACAGTTGGAATTGATCATCTCATACAAATATCTGTGTTTAACAATTTTTAGGGATATGAAATGGAACGATTACATAGGCATATGTATACGTCGTATCATTGGCCGAATGCTAAGAAAATTACAACACATTCCTTCAACCTACCTTAGAATTTTGCTCGTACCAAATAGGATTAACTGGGGATATTGAAAGAAAACAAAGAAAGGCAGCATGAATCATCAGAGGTTTGCTGGATCCATGGGAGAATGTCATAGAGGTGGTAAAAGGGCATAACTGGCAAACGCATGAAAAAAGATGCACACTATCTCGTGAAAGCTTACGAAGAAAGTTTCAGTAGCCAACTTAAAGTGATGAGTCTAGGAATCTACCAGAACCCCCTAGGCGTCGCTCGCGTAGGCATCGCAAAAATTCCGTCTGTTATTTTCCGTCTCATACTAGGGATGGCTGAGGATGTTACATAGTGTTATCTTTTCTTAACACCGCATCTTCCCAGGATCACTAAGCAAAGTACAGAATAAGGTTACCAAAGTGTTTTTCCTTATGGCGCTATAAGAGGTACAAAGGCTCTAAATCGGTGATCGTTAATCTTTTTTGCTCGTGACCCAGAACTAATACATTGTTCTGTGGCACACCGGTCCGCGTGTGTACCAGTCTTACTGTTAACTGGTACCTAAATAAATAAGTATGTTATGAGTCCCCTGTAGACTAGCTACAATAAGGGCGCGGTAAGTTGAAGCGGGTCACCAAGTACTGATCATTAAAAGTCGGCACCATTCGGAACACTATGACGCCGACCATTCTCCTTTTCAGACTGCTGCCATTCCCAGCGACCCCACAGTTGTGACTCTGACGAAGTGTGGTGTTGTCTGTGTGAGGATGATTAACTGATTAATAACAGAAAACGTTGTCACCAGTTGTCCAGGGGCCCTTTGATTAGTGATGGAAACGTCCCTGGTCTCAGGTTCGAACCCCAAACAAATATCATCAGCATAGCGGCCGAAGTCTTCCGGCATCAGAAGTGACACTTATTCAGCCAACGGCCTTGTCAAAGACAACGGAGGAGCGGACAGAAGTTCAGGGCACTATCTTGCCCTTGGGATGGGAAACTGCCCGTAAAGGCGGAAGAATCAGCAATAATTAATGGCATGAGCATGCAGAAGGCAATGGAAACCACTGAATTAAAGACATACAATATGTATCCACAGGTCAGGTGGCCTGCAACTGAATAGGTGTCATAATGATCCCTCTATTGGCAAAATATTCTTAAAAAATTCCCCATTTGGATCTCTGGGAAGGGACTGCCAAGGTGAGGTGACCATGAGAAAAAGATTGAATGACCAACGAGAGGATAAGGTTCTACCAGTCTGGGCGTGGAATGTCAGAAATTTGAACGTGGTACGGAAGCTAAAAATCTGAAACGGGAAATGTTAAGGCTCAGTCTAGATATAGTGGGAGTCAGTGAAGTGAAATGGAAAGAAGACAAGATTTCTGGTCAGATGTGTGTAGGGTAATATCAACTTCAGCAGAAAATGGTATAACGGGAGTAGGATTCGTTATAAATAGAAAAATGAGGCAGAGAGTGAGTTACTGTGAACAGTCCAGTGATAGGGCTGTTCTCATCAGAATAGACAGCAAACCATCACCGACAATGATCTTAGGCTTGCGACGTCGGCATGTCAGGTATATATGCCGACTTCGCAAGCCAAAGATGAAGAGATAGAGAAAGTGTATAAGGATACTGGAAGTGTAATTCAGTACGTAAAATGAGAAGAAAATCTAATAGCCGTGGGGGATTGGAATGCGGTTGTAGAAGGAGTAGAAGGAAGGGTTAAGGGAGAAAATGGGCTTGGTGCTAGGAGTAACGGAGAAGAGAAAGACTAATTGTGTTCTGCAACAAATTTCAGCAAGTAATAGCGAATACTCTGCTCAAGAATCACAAGAAGAGGAGGTATACTTGGAAAAGGCCGGGAGACAGGGGTAGATTTCAGTTAGATTACATCATAGTCAGGCAAACATTCCGAAATCAGATATTGAGTGAGTTGATTTGGGGGAGACCAAACTGCGAGGTCATCGGTCTCATCGGATTAGGGAAGGATGGGGAAGAAAGTCGGCCGTGCCCTTTCAAAGGAGTCATCCCAGCATTTGCTCGAGGCGATTTAGGGAAATCACGGAAAACCTAAATCAGGATGGCCGGACGCGGGATTGAATAGTTGTCCTCCCGAATGCGCGTCCAGTGTGCTAACCACTGCGCCACCTCGCTCGGTCAGATACTGAGTTATAAGGCGTACCAACGAGCGGATATAGACTCAGTTCAAAATTTAGTAATGATGAAGAGTAGGCCGAAGCTTAAGAGACTAGTGAGGAAGAAGCAGTGCGCAAAGGAGTTGTATACGGAAGTGCTAAGGAATGAAGAGATACGCTTGAAGTTCTCTGAGGCTACATATATTGCTGTAAGGAATAGCTCAATCGGCTGTTCAGTTGAAGAGGAATGGACATCTTTAAAAGGAGCAGTCACAGAAGCTGGAAGGAAAAACGTTGCTACAAAGAAGGTAATAGCGGAGAAACCGCGGATAACAGAAGAAATACCTCGGTTGATCGATGAGAGAAGGAAATAGAAAAATGTTCAGGAAGGAAATAAATAGGAACGCAGAGAAGCCGGCCGCTGTGGACGAGCGGTTCTAGGCACTTCAGTCAGGAACCGCGCTGTTGCTGCTACGGTCGCAGGTTCGAATCCTGCCTCGGGCATGGCTGTGTGTGATGTCCTTAGGTTAGTTAGGTTTAAGTAATTCTAAGTCTAGGGACTGATGTCCTCTGATGTTAAGTACCATAGTGCTTAGAGCCATTTGAACCTTTTGAATGGAGAGAAGATAAGGCGAAATAGCTGCATGAAAAATGTGAAGGAATCGAAAAAGCAATGATTGTTGGAAGGACTAAGTGTATAGAAAAGTGAAAGTAACCTGCTGTGAAATTTGAAACAAGGGTGGGAACATTAAGAGTGCAATGGCAGTTCCACTGATAAATGGAGAGGAGAGAGTAGATAGGTGGAAAAAGTACGTTGAAGGCCTCTGTGAGGGGAAGGACTTGTGTGATGGCGAGATGGAAGAAGAAACAGGAGTCGACAGGGAAGAGATACGAGATCCAGTATTAGAATTTAAAAGAGCTGTGGAAGACTTAAGATCGAATAAGATACAAGGAATAGACAGTATTCCATCACAATTTCTAAAATCGTTGAAGGAAGTGGCAACAAAACGATTACTTACGTTGGTGTGTAGAATGTATAGTCTGGCGATATCCCCTCCGACTTTCGCAAAAACATCATGCAAGCAATTCCGAAGACTGCAAGAGCCGACAAGTGCGATAATTATCGCATAATCAGATTAACAGCTCCTGCATACAAGTTGCTGACAAGAACAATATACAGAAGAATCGGGAAATAAAACTGAGAATGTGTTACATGACGATCACTTTGGCTTTAGGAAAGGTAAAGGCTCCAGAAAGGCAGTTCTTCAAATGATACAAGACGTCCGAAATTGTGAGAAAAATAGGGGTAAGTTGTAGGGGTAAGACAGATAGTATGCGATATTTATAAGTGCCAAGGGTGAACAATATGAGAAGACGACCAAGAACGAAGTGCTTGGATTAAAATAGTGTAAGGCAGGGACGTAGTATTTAAGAACCTTCAAAATCGCAGCACGTCAGCAGTCGTTGGTTAATATATTAAAAAACTAAAAACCAGGCTCGATTTCAACCCTACTGTTCAAGTTATAGACAGAAAAAGCAATGATGGAAATAAATGAAAGGTTCAAGACTGAGATTAAGATTTAAGGTGAAAGGGTATCAATAACAAGATTCGCTGATGCCGCTGCTATCCTGAGTGAAAGTGAAGAAGAATTACAGCATCTGCTGAATGGAATGAACGGTCTAATGAGTACAGAATATGATTTGAGAGTAAATCGAGAAAGACGGAAGTAATGAGATGTGGCAGAAATGAGCACAGCGAGAAACTTATCAAGAATGGAGATCACGAAGTAGATGAAGTTAATGAATTATTCGGCACCAACCCAATATTACAGCTTCCCACTGTCCGTATGGTTTAGACGCATCTCTATGTGAGGCAACGTTACGAGAAACCCTATTGCTCATTTCTACAGCAGGTAAGTTCTTGCGTATAGCTAAATCCTGCTAGACCAGAGCGACTCAAGGAGTGAGCCAAGCTGTGCACTGCGTGACGAACTCAGCAACGATATGGGTCTGTGCTTTAGTGATCCAGCAAAAAGGCTGCTAGTTATGCTTTTAAAGACTGTGTGAGCTGCAAGGTTTTAGAAAACGGGTATCCCGCGAGTGTGGTTGACGGTTCTGGACACCTGGGCAGCGCGCGCAAACGTGAGACACGCCTCTTTGCCTTGTGTGTGTCAGTTAAGTGTCAGATACACATATCTGGTAACTGTGTACCGTGGGCGCGCTGCGACACCATAGCGCTAAAACGGGGAGTTCCTGTCCATTTCTCTCTACTTGGTAGAGGCACTGCCCTGGTCACGGCTTAATTAGTTAAGTCAGAGAGGTGACGCTTCTTGTCGTCCTGATGCAGATTTCTCAGTTGTTTTCTATTCTTTCTTTTCTTCTAAGCATATTTTCCTCTGTTATAAGCACTGTTCATATCTTTCATATTAAGTAGTAATAGGATGCACGATGACCTAATAAAACGGTTACCATTCGTGTCATGCTTTACCAAAGGGTTTTGGCAAACAACACATCCCTGGTTGGAATGAAGAGAGCGAAAGGCTTCTCAACGAATTTGAAAACAGTGGTGCGCGAGCCGGAGTGGCCGAGTGGTTCTAGGCACTACAGTCTGGAACCGCGCGACCGCTACGGTCGTAGGTTCGAATCCTGCCTCGGGCAGGGATGTGTGTAATGTCCTTAGGTTAGTTAGGTTTAAGTAGTTCTAAGTTCTAAGGGACTGATGACCGCAGTCATTGCTGAACGTACAGACAAGAATAAAAAACAACCCAGAATTACCACCAGTGAGAAACTTCATCATCAGAACCCTGGCGACCGAGATCTTAACCATCGTGGCGTACTGCAATCAGCCTACAGGACACAAACTTCAACACGCAAGGAACCTGAAACAGTCAGTGGCAGGGCAGTCTTCCATGAAGCATCCCCTGTCAATCAAAACACCCTGTGAGCGAACTGCAGATTTTCATCTACTCTGGCGACACTGGTGCACGCTGAATCGGAACAGAACTCACCGGGGCAGATAAGGAACACTGCTACACCAAAGGGGATCGAAGTACTCCTCTGAATGTGACTGCGGCGGAGAGCAGTAAACCATATACCACGTAACATCTGAATGTTCCCTCAGAACATTCAAAAGGACAGTGGAAGACATCACAATTTGTCTACAAAAACTTCTGACTGGATTTCCGAACTGGACTTGGAGTTATGAACCCTTAACGAACTTGAGATTGTATGTATCTGCATAGCAATGTATTTTTTTGGAAAGAGTTGTCTATATTTCTCTGTCATCACACGATAAATATATATTCAATTCGTTATTGCCTTTAAACCACATTCTGTATTCGAATTGTGGGCGAATGCTGTAATTGTACATTAGTTCATTATTGTAACAGTGATTGTCAGTTGTATCATTAATGTAATCTACAGTCCGTCATAGTATACAGATGGTGGAACGAAGTCCTTGCAGTACATAAATAATAATAATAAATAAATAATATTTCCCCGTCTCTCTTTCCGCCTGCTTTAGCCCCCTCACGGCATGAGAGGCTGTCCTATCTCCAGTTTCAAAACTTTCGTAACGTAGAGGAAGCTATGCACCAATACCTCGTTCTCAAGGTTATTGTTTAAAGGAAGCGAGCGCTCCGTGCATCAAATGGCGGTTGTGGAAGGGAGTAGGTGAATGCAGGCGCGTTGATTGTCTATTAGGAGATGGAGGTGCTTGCGGCGATTACCGTACAATACCAGGGCTGCAGGTCTCCGATACCGCAGCCGTAATGCAGCCTGCGGCCAGCGCAGGGAGCGGTTAATCTCCGCCTGCCAGACACCAACACACTCTTCCCCGGCGTCTCGTAAAGACAGGGACACAGACGCACCTTTAATACGCCGCTTGGCACTGACCGCGAAAATCTGACGTCATTTGAAAGCCAGGGGCCACACTCAAGAAAGCCTGCGTTGGGATGGGAACCATCTTTACACCCCGATAAGTTTATGGCAAAACCGTGTTGTTTTTAGTGCTCGGAGAAGGGGTCAAAAGAAGCGCCAGGGGTTTATAGAGATGGGCTGATTCGCCTGCTGGTGAATGTCATTACGCGGGTTGCTCACCACCACCGCGTCTCCTCTTGTAGTAAACGTCTACGGCGACCTCTCGTGAAGGTTAAGACGGAAACTTTGTCCGCTGTCGGAGAGGCTGTTATGAGGTTGTAAAACACATTTAATCAACTTTTATGGTTGTAACATAAAGGCAGTGCCCACAGGGTCCCGTTTACATGGTGTGACTCCTCGACCGCCTGACACCTCCTAAAGGGTTTAGTTCCAGTAGACGTTTACTCTGATTTATAGTACACATTGATCTGCTCCTTAAACGGAGTCAAAGACCTTGTATATGTAGTGCGGCCGTGCCCCCAGCTACCATTGAATGGAACTTTATAAACGTACGTTTTTCTGCATATTAAATTTTTGGAATAATTAACAGCCTCTCTAAATTCTGAAGTTCTCAGTAACAACAACTTATTATGCCGTGACGATCTGATCATTTCTAAGTGCATTTGATTTATCATTACCAGTCGTAAGGTTCCCGTCACATATGCTTCCCAGTTCGATGTATATCTATGGCAACCTACTTACTGTAAGTCACATCTAATTTGTGGTGTACAATTTATCGATCTGGTAGTGATATCATGAAAGACATTTTAGATAATAGCCGCTGTTACCCATGTCTAACAAAGATTAATTTAGAACTTGCGCTCCCACTATGCAAGATATGTAACACAATATTCGGGTGTCAGAATGACAGATGTGTATTACCTACAGCCGTATGTCTTGTTCATAGTCATACAGCTCTAATCTCAGGGGACATACTCCTACTAACCTATTTCTAGCACGTTAAGCGAATTTCAGACTTAACGATAGCGACTAAAATCCATTGAGAGCCTGGATAATGCATAAGGAAGAAAATTCTGGCAACTACTTACATATGCTTCCTCTATTAATCACGATCATAAGATAATTACAAGCAATTCGTAATAAAGGTGTTCCTGGGCAGGAGATTAGTGATATTAGCAATAGGAATAAGAGCTATATTAGGACTTCAACGCTACTACATTTGTCAAAGAAAGTGTCTATTATTCAACCACACACATTTTCATTAGTGCGCCGGCAATCAAAATTCAAATGGCTCTAAGCACAATGGGACTTAACATCTGAGGTAATCAGTCCCCTAGACTTAGAACTACTTAAACCTAACTAACCTAAGGACATCACACACATCCATGCCCGAGGCAGGATTCGAACCTACGACTGTAGCAGCAGCGCGGTTCCAGACTGAAGCAGCTAGAACCGCTCGGCCACAGCGGCCGGCTGCCGGCAATCAAATGTACTTCAGCTACTAACATCGTATGCCTTAAAAGAGAGATTTCCGGTGCACATGCTCTGTCCTGACACACAGTAATACAACAACTACGATATTTGGAAGCATAGATGCGAGACTTGCCGCATACTGTGTCCCTCCCTCGACTGTCACAGTGGGCCACTTGACAGTATCCTCTAGTGGCCAATCTTGATGATCAAATAAGTTTTAATTTTTGGTAATTTCCTACAATTCCTGTGAATCATGAATTAACTTTCAAAAACTCGAAAAATTGTTTTGTGACCTTTCATACACTGTTCAAAAGTTCAACTCATGTATCCAAGTCCGGTAGGTTAAATCTATTTGGATGCAGCCGGTACCTGTAGTCTTATTGCACGGCTTGATATCCTTGCTTTCAGTGCAGGCAACAACCAAAATCGTTCGCCATCTACTGGCTGCGTTATGCGTCACACTGTCATGTGACCCCACAGTAGGAACTGAGTACTGGTGTCCCAGAGTTTTTTGGTGAGGTACGCAGATGGCAGATGTCATTTGTGGACGTTGTATTCAACCAGGCACATGCAACACGGTATCTTAATGCAGTGAAAGTTTCAAGGGTGGTCTGTTTGATTAAAAAAGGATGAACTTCCGGTCATGTTGTTGCAGATGGCAGTGCCTCTCTATGTGTCATCCATAGTATTGGGCGTCCGCAGCTGTTAAAGGGGATGATGTTAAGAAGAATTCCATTTATTCAAAATGACAGTCACAATCGCATTATTTATTTTACCGCCAACCGGTTTCAACCCGCGATGGGGTCATCTTCAGGGCAATTTACACCGTTTGGTCGCTCGCTGGAGCCGTCATCCTGCCTGTGCATAGTTACCAACCGTGCACAGGCAGGGTGACGACTCCAGCGAGCGACCAAACGGTGTAAATTGCCCTGAAGATGACCCATCGCGGGTTGAAACCGGTTGGCGGTAAAATAAATAATGCGACTGTGACTGTCATTTTGAATAATTGATTATAAGTAAATTAATCGCTGTTTATCTCCATACAACTATGTATGGCTGCATCATCAGGTGCAACCTACACGATAAAGAGACTTATACATTGCTTCAACTTCGTGGATGATGAAATTAACGAAGGTGACATCTAAAATATGCTGATAATGTTAAAAGGTCATAGGTATACCCATCGTCCTCGTCGAGATATAACACTCAGAGAATATTGACGCTTTGTATTGGCAAACAAAGGGTCCCTTGTTTTAAAATTTGCCTCCCTTTAAAATAAGAAAATATATATTGTGGAAAGAGGGCGCCAAATTAAGAAAGAAAAGAAACTGGATTGGCATTTAAAACAGTCTCTACTAGAACGATTAGTCGGGGCACAGTGCAAGTTACTGTGCGGAATAGTATAAGGTGGCAGTTTGTTAACAGTGGGATGGCACAGTGACCCGATATTGGGAAGGGTAGAAGCGGCCCGGATAGGCAACAAGATTTTTTTTTCGTACTGGGGCGCATTACCTTGGACTTCTCAGTCCGAGAGGCTGGTGAAGCGGAGACTATTCTGTGGACGGTGATAACGTCACGTGCTCAAACTAGAAGCGCTGGGTCGCTCCCTTTACAAACCAGAATAATACTGAAATTTATTACAGACTCATACTTAATCGTGTAAACAGTCGAACTAAGCCAGAAAGCTATTGTGCTTCTATTCCAGTTAATTATTCAAAGAGAACTGTTGCCTTAAGAAATAGAAATATATAGGGCAAAATGGTAGGTCATTTCAAAAGAGACTTCAAGAACACTTTGACTTAAATAATACCCGATCTGCATAAACAACGCACTTACGCGAAGCGGGGCACAGCGTCACAAGCCCTTCAGAAAAATTAAAAATGCTTCATAAAAAAAAGAAAAAAGCCATATTTTGAACATATTAAAGGAAGTAGAAAGTTTTAGGTACAAAAAAGAAAATGCACAGTTGATGTTGAATGATCAGTTAGAATTAAAGCACCATTGCATTCTAAGTTTAATAGTTTATACGAATAAGTACTTGTCTGTAGTGAAATTCGATATTATTCTCGCTTGTAAACGGAGCGATCCAAAGCTCCTAGTCATGAGATCGTCTCCGCTCCACCAGCCTTATTGGCTGTCCAGGCCGCTTCTATCTTTCCCAACACCAGGTTGCTCTGCCGTTCCTCTGTTAAGAAACTGCGGAGACCCGTGTTGTGTGGTATCTGCCAAATGTTGTCCAGGAAATCGACAGATGTATATGGTTCTGTGATGCTATGGGGAGGCCTCAGTGTTGACAGCCATACGGATCTTGTCGTTGATCATGTTCGCCTTACCGCCGGACAGTGATTCGAACAGACCTAGTCGGATCATACAGTGGCTCCTGCGTATGGTGGTGGCTCTGAATGCCTTCTAATTCCCGGGCCTGTCTGACGAGCGCCAGCAGGGACGTCTTGCGAAACTTGGATGTTGAAGTTATGGAACGGCCAGCGGCGAGTCCCGAGCTAAACCTCATCGTGCATATGTGGGGCATGCTTGACAGACATGTTCGTGGGCGTACTGTCCCACTACAGACTCTCCAAGAACTCTCACAGGCTCTCGTTGAAGAATGGGGTGACCTCCGTAGACTTAACACATATCATGCTACATAGGTTCAGGCATTGGTAAACGCTTAAGGAGGACATACACGTTACTGAAACTCTCAAAGTCCAATGAAAAGCACCCAGGATGAATGATTGTTTGCATTCGGTTTTCGACACCTGTCCGACATTTCAGGTCTTTTTATGTGAAAGATCGAGGCTGTAATGATGTTTTGTTGTGTACTTAATTGGTGAAAGGTAGTAGGAGTAATCCACTAAATTACAGGCCTATATCGATAACGTCGATATGAAGCAGGATTTTGGAACATATATTGTGTTCGAACATTATGAATTACCTCGAAGAAAACGGTCTATTGACACAAAGTTAACATGGGTTTAGAAAACATCCTTCCTGTGAAACACAACTAGCTCTTTATTCACACAAAGTGTTGAGTGCAATTGACAAGGGATTTCAGATAGATTCCGTATTTATGGTTTTCTGGAAGGCTTTTGAGTCGGCCAGTGTGGCCGAGCGGTTCTAGGCGCCTCAGTCTGGAACCGCGCGACCGCTACGGTCGCAGGTTCGAATCATGCCTCGGGCATGGATGTGTATGATGTCCTTAGGTTAGTTAGGTTTAAGTAGTTCTACGTTCTAGGGGACTGATGACCTTAGAAGTTAAGTCCCATAGTGGTCAGAGCCATTTGAAGGCTTTTGACACTGTACCACACAAGCGGCTCGTAGTGAAATTGCGTGCTTATGGAATATCGTCTCAGTTATGTGACTGGATTTGTGATTTCCTTTCAGGAAGGTCACAGTTCTTAGTACTTGACGGAAAATCATCGAGTAAAACAGAAGTGATTTCTGGCGTTCCCCAAGGTAGTGTTATAGGCCCTTTGCTTTTCCTTATCTATATAAATGATTTGGGAGACAATCTGAGCAGCGGTCTTAGGTTGTTTGCAGATGACGCTGTCGTTTATCGACTAATAACATCAGAAGATCAAAACAAATTGCTAAACGATTTAGAAAAGATATCTGAATGGTGCGAAAATTGGCAGTTGACCCTAAATAACGAAAAGTGTGAGGTCATCCACATGAGTGCTTAAAGGAACTCGTTTAACTTCGGTTACACGATAAATCGGTCTAATCTAAAAGCTGTATATTCAACAGATTACCTAGGTACTACAATTATTAACAACTTAAATTGGAAAGAACACATAGAACATGTTGTGGGGAAAGCTAACCAAAGACTGCGTTTTATTGGCAGGACGCTTAGAAAATGTAACAGACCTCCTAAGGAAACTGGCTACATTACTCTTGTCCATCCTCTTTCAGAATGCTGCTGCGCGGTGTGGGATCCTTACCAGATAGGACTGACAGAGTACATCGAAAAAGTTCAAAGAAAGGCAGCACGTTTTGTATTATCGCGAAATATGGGAGAGAGTGTCACAGAAATGATACAGGATTTGGGGTGGACATCATTAAAAGAAAGGCGTTTTTCGTTGCGACGGAATATTCTCACGAAATTCCAATCACCAACTTTCTCCTCCGAATGCGAAAATATTTTGTTGACACCGACCTATATAGGGAGGAACGAGCGGCACGATAAAATAAGGGAAATCAGAGCTCGTACGGGAAGATACAGGTGTTCATTCTTCCCGCGCGCTATAAGAGATTGGAATAGTAGAGAATTGTGAAGGTGGTTCGATGAACTGTCTGCCATACACTTAGATGTGATTTTCAGAGTATCCATGTAGATGTAGAAGGTATAATTTGATAACAACTTAATCCTCAATTATTGCTCAATGGAGTATGAAATATGTTGTCATATTCCTCCAGTTCTTTGCACCTTTATGACGACTATTGTGTGTATTTGTGAATGATTATGTAATTCTTGTGTAAAATAGTGTATCTATCGTGTATTGTGTTTGTCTTGGATGTTCCACGCCCTCAGCATTTTCCATATACGAGCAATCAGTTTACTATACTAAAAAAGTTCGAGTTTTATCAATGGAAACGTTGTGTGAGTCCAAATATGAGGGAACTTCGAGAATTCTAGATTGTCGAAACCTATCAAAGAGCTTGAAAACTATGTTGCTAGAAAGGCACAAAATATTTGTGCCAGTTGAAAGCTGTGTCGGGCTACAAAATGTCGCAAACTGGTAAACATGCTATACTTTTATAGAATTTGCGTATATTTCCAGTTGTGTAGTTAGAAATATTTCAATGTGCGTTGAAAATGGTGGAATAATAGAAGCGACGCTGATGATGATCCATTCAACAAAAAAATTCGACATGACATCTTAAGTTACTCGATGAAACTTAATTTCTACCGTTTTGGGAAGATATATGTTTTTTAGTTTAGGATTGGTTTTATTTTACCTTTAGAGTGTGAGAGGAAGAGTATTTTTCTTTCTGAAATGACTGCTGTCATTGTTAGACGGTATGATACATTTTAACGATTGAAAGCATGGCATGCAATTGAACAGCGCAGACTTCCAAGAAGAAAACTAAGGTGCAGCCAGGTACCCTTGACACTAAAAAACATGCAGTATAATAGCGAACATCGACTTTCCTTTTATTACCTACGTGACATTCTTGCGAAAGCTTCCGGCTGTAGGCTAATAACCTCCGTTTTATTGTTGGTTGCGCCAGTTTATAGTATGCGTGAGTATGATGTCATGTTTCTAGGCGGCAGACAGAAAGCCATTAGTAGCTATGTGGAAAGAATATACACACCGTTCTCCCGAAAAGTTCGGAGGCAGGTTTTATTCCTAGGGTATAAGCGACGTCAGCGCAGTGGTACCGTGGCAGCTTGGATTAACAACTATAAACAACAAATGTGCATTCGTCAAATGTTAAGCTAGTGGACGAGCGACTATAGCGCCTCAATGTTCTTTTGTCACAAATCGTAATGGAGCAACTTCTCTGAATCATGTGTCCAGAGATTCTCCAAAATGTTCTGAAGAAGAGAGTGTGCAAAATTTGTTTCGCGCACCTTGACTCGCGAACGAAACCAACGACGTGAAGGAGTCTGCCGCCATCTGAATGAAATGCAAAATGCGAGAAATTCTTTTCCCGAAAATATCATCACGGATGACGAGACTTGGTGTTATCAGTGCGAATCTACCACAAAAGACAAAGTGGAGAATGGGTCTCTAGTGGTTTGCCAAGACCGACGAAGGTGCGAATGTGACGCACGAGTTGAACAGTATTCCAAGGAAGGACTTTCCTGACATTTTCACGTAGTTGTTCGAACGTTCCGTTCGTTTTGGTTAAGTGTTACGGGGGGGAGGGGAAGGAGAAGAGACTATGGCGACTACGTGAAGCGCTAAAATCACCGTTTTAACTTTTCTCTATTGTTTATTAATTCAACCTTGAAACTTTTGAGATGGACGGCTGTGAGAGGGGGAGGGGGAGAAAATGGTTCAAATGGCTCTGAGCACTATGGGACTCAACTGCTGAGGTCATTAGTCCCCTAGAACTTAGAACTAGTTAAACCTAACTAACCTAAGGACATCACACACATCCATGCCCGAGGCAGGATTCGAACCTGTGACCGTAGCGGTCTCGCGGTTCCAGACTGCAGCGCCAGAACCGCGCGGCCACTTCGGCCGGCGGAGGGGGAGAGGTTATACAATGCAAGCAGCCTAGATATCGTACAAGCAGATTTTGTGATCATACACCGCAATCCTAACTTTGCAGTCAAGAGACAACGTACTCGTTGTTTGGCAAGTGGTAGCTTACTTTAAATGTGAAGTCCAAGGTAATGCGCCCCAGTACGAAAAAAAAATCGTGTGGTATTTCAGTCCAAACTTAGTAATCTGACTCTCGAGTTGGCGACATCAATAAAATATCTGGGGACGGAGTAACAATGTGAGGTGCACGTATGAAAACATTTTTAAGGAGTGAAAATGGACGAGTTAGATTAATTAGGAGAATTCTGAAAGGGTGGTGTTGTTGATAGTAGACAATGGGCAAGACGCTGGGAGAACTAGTCATGAGTGCTGCTCGAGTGTTTAGGATCCTCACCAGGTCACGTGGAAGCAGTGGGCTGATGGAATTCAAAAGCCCCAAGTGGAACGCGCAAGGGAGTGGCAAATAACGGCACACGGCACCCATCTCAAGACTGCGGAGTATGTGCGTAGTTGTAGACGCGAAGTTCACGCAAAAGGAGTTCTTTAGTAACGCTTAAGATCTTTCTTTTTAGTTCTGTTGCCATTTACTTTGTTCTAAAACTATCAGATATCGTTGACACTCGTTGGCGTTCTTTCTGTTAGCTGCAGTTACAGACCACGTTGTTAATCATTATAAGTTTGAGCCTTACGTTAACCATATCCAGTAACAGCAATGGTAAAAGGAGAAGCTATCTAAAGTGACTTTTTCATAAATTTTAAAGTTTTAGCCAATTCTACTTGCAAATGACGTAAAAAAAATTAAATTATGTGTGATTCATACCGAGAGGTCTTGCGTGCTGTATGGAGAACAAAGCACTACTATTTGCGTTAATCGGGGAACAAAAATCAGGAAATTATGTAGGCTGAACAAGTGGAGGCCGGCTTTCCATAGGCTGTCGCCAGATGCGCACTACTTCTGTCTATATCTCCAGCATGTAGGCCACGTTACGGAATGTGGCAGAAGGTACTTTGCGTACCACTGTCATTTCCCCCTTTTCTGTTCTAGTCGCGAATAAGAATGAGTCGTTGACCAGCCTCCGTTCGAACTCGAATCTCTCTAACACTCCATTCTGTATGCCAGAGTAGAATATCGCAAATTTTTAAACATAAAAAAAACAAATATTTTTAAAAAATTACGCTGCATCATAATAAAACATCAAAACGACTATACCACTGTCGACTGGAACCTCTTGGTAGCCGTCCTCTTCAGGGTGAGTAACTACTAAATTTTGAGGATAGTCTTCCTTATAAAGCGTCTTATTTAATTTGTCAGGGGACCACCGACGTCACATTCTGGTATGCTACTGGACAGTTTGAAGGAAAAAGTAAAGGCTGCTATGGAGAGATGGCTATATGGTATAGACTATGGTGCTACTCTGGAAAACGACTGGTAGGCAATAGCGAATCGTCAACTTGTACTCAAGAATAATTTTAATAAAAATTTTTGGAACAGTGATAAAAAATTAAAAAAAAATTTCTTTTTAAAATTCAGTCTTGATCACAGCACGTATGCTACAAGAACATAGGTGACTGGTTTCGGTCATATCGCATGATCATCATCAGATCCATGGCATCTTTCGAAGATGGTAGGTAGAGCACTCTTCTCAGCTGCTGCGATGTCAACTCATCGTAGCAGCTGAGAAGAGTGCTCCACCTGAGTGATGGTCACGTGATATGACCGAAACCGGTCACCTATGTTCTTGTAGCATACGTGCTGTGATCAAGACTGAATTAAAAAAAAAAAATTGTACTCAAAAGTTGGCTTTTCCTGCAGCTACACGTTGCCGCACGGCAGTTGTCTTATGGCTGCTTGTTTACACTGTTGAATCTGCGTCATGTGGAGCTGATGGCAGTCGAAGACGCGCCTCCCCTAGGTTGAGATCGCTGGGAGCCAGGCAGTCGGTAACTTGTAGCCGTCCTTCTTGTTCATGCTGTTGAGGCGTTTAATTATTTCGGTAACCCCTCTTATTTTTCGCTGCTGCATCCACGGCTGCCGAACAACCACGTGAGGTACTTGAAGATTAATGGATCCGGTGGTGTTTCGCTGTAGCTGATTTGTTGCGGACGTACCGTTCGTTCTGTGGCACGCGAGTGCTGATTTGTCTCCCTTCCCCGATTTCGCCAATGCAGACTTTGTGTCATTCAAATCGTAGTTCGTAGACGTGTGCAATGCGGATGGAATTTGCTGAATCATTCGTGGGCCTTGACAGATCTCGGATTGTACTCAGACACTGAACATGAAAGTCTACGAACTATGTTTGCAATTATACCTGACTAACGAACCCGGCAATGCATCAAAACTGCTAAATATTGGAATTGGATACAAGACTTATTTCCTTTTCATCCATTTCTCCGTTCATCTCTCCCCCCCCCCCCCTTCTCTGTCCATCTCCTCTTCACACGCCTCCCCCCCCTCATCTGTGTGGCCTTGAACTTTGTTTATTGTTGTTACAAAGGAAATCTCCATTGGGGAGTGAAGTCGCTTAAAATGGGTAAATCGATTGTGTTCATTAGTACACGGACTGTGAGAGAGACTGCTCTAGTTGCTCGATCTGTGAGAATACGAGGTTCATTCAAGTTCTAAGGCCTCCGATTTTTTTTCTCCAGACTGGGAAGAGATAGAAACATGCACATTGTTTTAAAATGAGGCCGCGTTCATTGTCAATACGTCCCAGAGATGGCAGCACCGTACGGCAGATGGAATTTTACCGCCAGCGGCGGGAATGAGAACTGTTTTAAATACTTAAAATGGCTACGTTTTCCTAACTTGAACAGTGTGTAATCATTCGTTTTCTGAATTTGCGTGGTGTGAAACCAATTGGAATTCATTGAAAGTTGGAGACATGTGGCGATGGAGTTATGAATGTGTCGAAAGTGCGTTTGTGGGTGCGACAGTTTAATGAAGGCAGAACATAGTGTGACAACAAACCGAAACAACCTAGGGCTCACACAAGCCGGTCTGACGACATGATCGAGAAAGTGGAGAGAATTGTTTTGGGGGATCGCCGAATGACTGTTGACCAGATCGCCTCCAGAGTTGGCATTTCTGTGGGTTCTGTGCACAAAATCCTGCATGACGATCTGAAAATGCGAAAAGTGTCATGCAGGTGGGTGCCACGAATGCTGACGGACGACCACATGGGTGCCCGTGTGGCATGTTGATGCGCAACGACAGCATGAATGGGACTTTCTTTTCGTCGGTTGTGACAATGGATGAGACGTGGATGCCATTTTTCAATCCAGAAACAAAGCTCCAGTCAGCTCAATGGAAGCACACAGATTCACCGCCACCAAAAAAATTTCGGGCAACCGCCAGTGCTGAAATAGCTCAAATGGCTCTGAGCACTATGGGACTCAACTGCTGTGGTCATAAGTCCCCTAGAACTTAGAACTACTTAAACCTAACTAACCTAAGGACAGCACACAACACCCAGCCATCACGAGGCAGAGAAAATCCCTGACCCCGCCGGGAAGCGAACCCGGGAACCCGGGCGTGGGAAGCGAGAACGCTACCGCACGACCACGAGATGCGGGCAAGCCAGTGCTGAAAAAATGATGGTGTCCATGTTCTGGGACAGCGAGGGCGTACTCCTTACCCATTGCATTCCAAAGGGCACTGCGGTAACAGGTGCATCCTACGAAAATGTTTTGAAGAACAAATTCCTTCCTGCACTGCAACAAAAACGTCTGGGAAGGGCTGCGCGTGTGCTGTTTCACCAAGACAACGCACCCGCACATCGAGCTAACGTTACGCAACAGTTTCTTCGTGATAACAACTTTGAAGTGATTCCTCATGCTCCCTACTCACCTGAACTGGCTCCTAGTGTCTTTTGGCTTTTTCCAACAATGAAAGACACTCTCCGTGGCCGCACATTCACCAGCCGTGCTGCTATTGCCTCAACGATTTTCCAGTGGTCAAAACAGACTCCTAAAGAAGCCTTCGCCGCTGCCATGGAATCATGGTGTCAGCGTTGTGAAAAATGTGTACGTCTGCAGGGCGATTACGTCGAGAATTAACGCCAGTTTCATCGATTTCGGGTGAGTAGTTAATTAGAAAAAAAAAAAAATCGGAGGCCTTAGAACTTGAATGCACCTCGTAGTAGCTTCAGTGACGTAGCTTCAATCTGTGAACGGGTAGGATTACAAAGTTCGCCATAAATACAGCTTTCCTGTATTCTGTTAAAGCCGACTGCAAGGAAGAAATCAAATCAGCAAATTGCTGTGTGTATGTAATTTTTGTGTTAAATTATATATAAGGAAAGAGACTATATACGGGAGAAGTGATCTGTCTATGGTTTAAACACGCTGTTATCCTAGTTAAGATTAACTGCGATAAGGAAACCAAACAGCACATCCCACAATATAGCATTTTATTTCTCGCAGTCGGATATATACTTATAGATTTGCTGTGTCATATTCTGACATGTTATAGACATGCGCCTCTAGTTCAAGGACTAGGAAAAGTGAGGCACCACTTCTTCGTTTGACTTTTTTCTATTCCTTTGACGCGCTTGACATTGCCAAACGAGTTTTGACAACCTTATTGGTAGATGGTACCCGAGTGCCCTTCCTGATGTCACCATTCCCATCTTTTTGCGCCTCGAGTAAATGAATGTTTTCTAAATGTCAGCGCAGTGTATGTCTCAGACGGAATGTGGGTACCAGGCCACTATTCACCTATCTGAATACGGGGAAACCACCTAAAACAATATCGTGGCTGGCAGGCTCACCTATTCTCGTCGTTAATCTGTGGTGTGAATTATGTGCGGGATAGGCTCGTGAGGAACCACTTAATTTGGGCAAACTCCCAGATTTTTCTTCATATACTATTAATTTTACTTTGAGTTATTTGAACGTAGAACTGTCACAATTTTAGAGATTTTAATGAACGCTAGCTATTTTTCTCATTATAGATTCTGAAGTTGGGTAGTGTTAAGCTGGACCACAAGACTGTTAAAAACGTATTCCTTTATTTAGCCTAAAAAATGTAAGTGATAGGGGAGGTGACAGTAAGTTGGCCGGAGTGGCCGTGCGGTTCTAAGCGCTGCAGTCTGGAACCGCGAGACCGCTACGGTCGCAGGTTCGAATCCTGCCTCGGGCATGGATGTGTGTGCTGTCCTTAGGTAAGTTGGGTTTAACTAGTTCTAAGTTCTAGGGCACTAATGACCTTAGAAGTTGATTCCCATAGTGCTCAGAGCCATTTTTTGGAGGTGACAGTAAAAGTACGAATTTTTGGATTTATTAGATATTTTTCAAAATAACGCACTCAGCACCTACTCTGATATCTTTACGGCATTGTGTAAGAGTTTGACAAGAGTAATAAAGGTTTTCCTAAAAATAGGTTTGCATACTCTAACCCAATGCTGCGGAAAAATAGTACGTGGGTTTGGAGCAAGAGTACACAGTGCGTACTCATACCTCCAACTCAAGAAAATGAAATGAATTACAAACGGCCAGCCGCTGTGGCGCTTCAGTCCGGAACCGCGCGACTGCTACGGTCGCAGGTTCGAGTCCTGCCTCGGGCATGGATGTGTGTGATGTCCTTAGGTTAGTTAGGTTTAAGAAGTTCTAAGATTTAGGGGACTGATGACCTCAGAGACATTTGAACCAATTTTTGAATTACAAACAAATACATGGAAAAACAAATTAGCAGTTCTTTAATTTTCGGCGAATTCAACAAGTAAATGTCATAATGAACCGAGAGTAAGGCCGTAAAAATGTTTCCCGAGGGATATGCGGAGCTGCACTATTGCTTGGTCTTCCTCCAATGAAAAACCTGTTGTGAATCGGCCAAGGCGCTCACTACCTTTGCCAGTTTTAAGACCTTTTCTTAAGGCAACCTCTGAAAACCCAGTAGCTTTGGATGCTTGCCGTAGTGAGCTCTCATTTTCAGTAACGCCAAGAGCTTGATGGCAGAGTGGCTCTTTTAATAGCCGTCGAGTCGACGTTCTCGGTCGGTGTCTGGGGAAAATGGCACTATGGAAGACGTGATTATATTCAAAGTATGTTTCAAAAGGTACGTTTGAACAAAGCACTTCCCAACGAAAGAAAAAGCTACAGGAAGGAAAAATTAATTTAAGTTTCTAAAATGAATAATGGGGCACCTAAGGGAAATAAACACCAACAAAAAAATACTTAAATACGCTATAAGGGACTACACAAGTACAGGTCGTGGGGTAAAAGTAAATAGTTTCTCGATGAGGTAAAAGTACGCCCTACGAACTTCTACTACAATAGACCTGCACACTTTTATACCCGTTCCGCTGTTTCCTTTCTCGGCAATCTACAGGTAACATGCACAACTAAAACCGAAGGAGATCAAGGAGGATACTGACATCTTATACATAGATGACGGTTCTGGTAACATCTTTATCTAGTTTTTAAACAGATTTATGTTCACATAACACTCAATCGAAACTATACAAATTTTGGACAGAAAACGTACTAAAGTGACTCAACGCATTTTCTCCAGCTGTAAGCGTCCGACTGCCACGGGATCCCAGAGGAGAACTGAGGTGATGACGACTTATGAACAGCCTAGTGGGAAGAAGACGCACTTCTGCTATATGGACATGAAAATTTGATGCGCATGTTTGTCTCACGCGTACTTTTACCCCATCTACCAAACATGTCAGTCATTTTTCTATGTAGATATAATTGATTTTTTTGAACAATAATAGTTTTAGGTGGGCAAAAAAGTGACATGACGAGTGTGTACAGTCACTTACCGGAGACAGGACGTAATATTACCATAAAACGATTTCACATAGCATTAGTAGCATGAATAGTATGACAAGTCAATTTAGTTCTTCTATTCTGACGTGAGACGGAGTGGCCTGCAACTTGATACTGTTAAACAGTGGTCCTGCGACCATTTCCGTAATGTACTGAAACCTCCGGTTTGCAGCACGCGAGTTTGTGTAACCATGTGTGCTGTTAGACGTTCAGGTTTTTATTTCGAGTATTTACTGCAATGCGAATATCAATCTGGGCACTGGAAAGTCATCGCCCCGCACTGCTGTTTAGTGAAAAAAAATTCGGTGTTACCGAGTATCGGATCAGATCTGCGACGGCATTCAAGATTTTCTTGCAGGTAGAAAACAACACGTCTCTCTTAACGGAACAAAATCGACAGTTGTAACGGTAATTTCAGGAGAACCATAAGGATGTGTGACAGGACCGTTACTGTTTAGAATGTATGTAAATGATTTATCAGAAAACGTCCGAAGCTCCATAAGGCTGTTTGCGGATGATACTGTTGTGTGTAAGATGGTAGCAACGCCTGAAAACTGTAGCGACAAAGAGACCTGCAGATGAATGCAGGTACTGGCAGTTGACGCTGAAAGTAAATACATGTAACGTACTGCGCATACATAGCACTAAAAACTCACTGCTGTACAACTAGAGTGCTGATAGCAAATTTCTGGAAACACTACCTACCGTAGGATGTCTAGCAGTAACCCTTCGGGGCGACCTTAAGTGGTATGTCCACATAAAAAATAGTAGGAAAAGCAGATGACACAGATTCACAGGAAGGCAGGTTCACAGGAGTAGTGTTGGAGATCACAAAGTGGTTTACTATTGAAATTCCGACAGAATATGTTCCGGAAAGAATTGGACTAAATATTACTTCCGGCCTCCCACCCCCCACAAGTCTCGCGAAATCACCGCAATAAGCCGGCCGCTGTGGCCGAACGTAACGTGGACATCTGACTTAAATAATAATTACAAAAACTTAAAACACCGCTGTAATTATCTACAAATTTTTAAAATAGGAACCGGCCAGTGTGGCCGAGCGGTTCTAGGCGCTTCAGTCCGGAACCGCGCTGCTGCTACGGTCGCAGGTTCGAATCCCTCCTCGAGCATGGATGTGTGTGATGTCCTTAGGTTAGTTAGGTTTAAGTAGTAGTAAGTCTAGGGGACTGATGACCTTAGATGTTAAGTCTCATAGTGCATAGAGCCATTTGAACCATTTGACCGGAAAACGTAAATTCGAGAAATTAGAGCTAATACAGAGGCTTATCTTCACACGCGCCATTCGCGATTGTAACAGGAAAGGGGGGAGGGAGATCAGTTAGTGATATCGGAGGTACTCTCCACCTCACATCGTGATGTGTGGAACACTGATGCGGATGTAGATGTAAGAAAGTCGTGAGCGCAGGTTACAAGCGAGGCCACGTTACAAATTATACTAACGTCTGTGAAAATTGTAGCACCTAGTATGAATAACCCAAATGGATCCAAACTC
The DNA here is from genome assembly GCF_023864275.1 of Schistocerca cancellata. Taxonomy (NCBI): domain Eukaryota; kingdom Metazoa; phylum Arthropoda; class Insecta; order Orthoptera; family Acrididae; genus Schistocerca; species Schistocerca cancellata. Next base: position 734,330,681 of record NC_064626.1, read on the forward strand.
GGAGAGTATGTAGAAGAGTGTAGGAGATAGTAGTGATCGCGATTAAACTGAAGTGACGTGCTTGTAGGCGACAGCCGTACCCTGTCTTGTGTGACAGGATAGGTCACTATTGTGCCTAGCTCATTCAGTGCAGAAGGTGAAATCTAAATACGAAAGCAGTCATCGGAGTGCCTACGCAGACGAAGCGCGCATTGTCAGCAATCAATGGAGTTTGAATGGGGCAGAGTGGTTGGTTTGAAATAAATACACTACTGGACATTAAAATTGCTACACGACGAAGATGACGTGCTACAGACGCGAAATTTAACCGACAGAAAGAAGATGCTGTGATATGCAAATGACTAGCTTTTCAGAGCATTCACACAAGGTTGGCGCCGGTGGCGACACCTACAACGTGCTGACAACCGGTCGTGCATTATCCTGCTGAAATGTAGGGTTTGACAGGGATCGAAAGAAGGGTGGAGCCACGGGTCGTAACCCATCTGAAATGTAACGTCCACTGTTCAAAGTGCCGTCAATGCGAACAAGAGATGACCGAGACGTGTAACCAATGGCACCCCATACCATCACACCGGGTGATACGCCTGTATGGCGATGACGGATACACGCTTCCAATGTGCGTTCACCGCGATGTCGCCAAATACGGTTGCGATCATCATGATGCTGTAAACAAAACCTGGATTCATCCGAAAAAATGACGTTTTGGCATTCGTGCACCCAGGTTCGTCGTTGAGTACACCATCGCAAGCACTCGTGTCTGTGATGCAGCGTCAAGGGTAACCGCAGCCAGTGTTTCCGAGCTGATAGTTCATGCTGCTGCAAACGTTGTCGAACTGTTCGTGCAGATGGTTGTTCTCTTCCAAACGTCCCCATCTGTTGACTCACGCATCGAGACGTGGCTGCACGATCCGTTACAGCCATGCAGATAAGATGCCTGTCATCTCGACTGCTAGTGATACGAGGTCGTTCGGATCCAGCATGTCGTTCCGTATTACCCTCCTGAACCCACCGATTCCATATTCTGCTGACAAGTCATTGGATCTCGACCAAAGCGAGCAGCAATGTCGCGATACGATGAATCGCAATTGCGATAGGCTACAATCCGACCTTTATCAAAGACGGAAACGTGATGGTACGCATTTTTCCTCCTTACACGAGGCATCACAACAATGTTTCACCAGGCAACGCCGGTCAACTGCTGTTTGTGTATGAGAAATCGGTTGGAAACTTTCCTCATGTGAGCACGTTGTAGGTGTCGCCACCGGCGCCAACCTTGTGTGAATGCTCTGAAAAGCTAATCATTTGGATATCACAGCATCTTCTTCCTGTCGGTTAAATTTCGCGTCTGTAGAACGTCATCTTCGTCATGTATCAATTTTAATGGCCAGTGATGTACAATCCGCCCTGTGGCATATGCCGTCATTGGATCAAAATCGACGTCGTCTTTCCAGGCGCGCTACTTTCTTCCAGTAGTGTATGTGTGCAAACTAGTATACAGCAGGAGAATAGTAGAACTGCTGTTCAATATTAGAAATAAAATTTACGATATCCTCGTAGAATCCATTCTGCACACTTTTTCTTGTTCTTCTGCAAGTAGTTGCGGACGCACGCTGCTGTTTATAAAAAGGCGCGCCGTACTTGTACTTTCCCCCCCCGGGCGAGTCACGTTTAATATTTATTATACTTGCACAGCCACCAGCTTTCCTTGATAGCGGGAGCCGCCGAGTGCAGTAAACGGCGCTGGAACCTATTAATCATTTATGCAGGCCCCGTAACACACATGCAAAGTTGTTTTTCACTCATTCAGCAGCTTCTTATTTTCGCAGCAAACGGGCTGTAAACTTCATTACGAAACCAGGCAGCACACTCCACGGATGCTTCAACGTGCTGTTTATGAGCTTTTTCTTTTCGTAAATGGTTTCACTCACAATTTGTAAGCCACTTGCAAAACAGAGAAGCGGAACCCATTGAAAAGGAAAGAAGTGACGCCGTTGCCGAGTAAGTAGTAAACACATTTTTAACCAGATTCGTCTCACTAAAAAATACACACTACTTCTGATTTATACAGTCTACATTTGTGATGCCAGGTGACTCAACGCGTTCGGGCACCTGCATCCAGTTATAGCTGCCGTTGACGTGGCAGGTGGATGACAGTCATTACTGAATGATCAGTTTTGATACCGTACGATAAAACTTCAGCGCACCGACCAGTGAACCCCTCTCTTCAAGAGCTTCTCCCGCAGAATACTAGTGTCTGGATTTCAGACTTATCCTGATACACAGTTTTTGCTTATGATACACGCCCAGCACTGTGTTGAGCAAGTACGCTAGCGTGTTAATTACTTACTGTGTTCACTGGTTGCGGTGTGTGTACTGGGCACAATGAACAAAAACAGTACGTACGCATCAAGTTGTTATTATTATTTTTCTTCTTTCATAATCATCAGCATTTCTGCTAGTTTTACTTTGTTTTCTGTTTCATGCTGATGTTTTCTATGTATATTATACTCTTTGACTGTCTACAGTACGTCTCCTTTCATAACCAAATTATTTACTTCGAAATAGCTTAGAATATGTCTCAGCAACTGTTTCTTCTGGAGAGATATTACAGATTTCTGTCCTTATGTCTTTCCTTTACTTCTTACTTTATCGGTCTATGTAACAATATATATCCTCCAATAAAACGAAGCAATGAGTTATCTCCAATGGACGCAGCACCAAACTTGTTCGGATCTTATAGTTTTCTAGTCTGAAGTCTCTCTTGGGATAAATTATTATTTTGAAGACAAAAAAGGACTGGAATACTTATAGATATCTGGCCTTTTATGCTTGTGTGACGCCCAATTACTGTGATATCGTTAACATACAGAGAACATGGTATTTAGCCCACAATGCACGCCAGAATTAAACATTGCCGCGGTTGACATTTCTAGTCTCTTCGATTTAGTAGCAGAATACTCCACTTCTTGGGAAGGCAAATGCCACTGTATTTGTTTCTAGACTTGCTTATTGCTCCAGTTGACTTCCCACCGGCTTCCTCCCACACACTGAAGTGCCTTAGAAACAGCTACGTCACTGAATGATGTGTTCATGTGTGCCTTCATCCTGCGACTTGCTATGTTACGTTATTTTCTAGGCAGCCGACACATACTGGTCATCATCTAGTGCGCTATTGGGTGATAAACTACTTCTAATAACAGAGAAGAACACAAACTAATGCTGTAGGGAGACTTCATCCACTAGATGAAGAATATCATTAGTAATATGCGTGACAAAGAGTGGAGAAACTCTAAAGTGACAAGCAGAAGACCTGTGCCATGGTACCACTAACTATAACAACAAAAACGTGTACTATGGGTTTAGCCGGAAGTAGATATTATTAGTATATACATCCTGTATGATGTTTAATCGCGTCCGATTCAAACGCCACGTCCTTCGCATAATAATTGTGCTGTTTTCTCTTTATAATTTTAGTGAAAAAAAAAGAGATACACCCCATTTTCTACTTTGCATAAGCCGGAAGAACAACGTATAGGCCTATTTATTGAATATAACCGATCCGAAACATAAATTGCTGACTGCACTCCCTATAACGTTAGCATCAAGAAACAGTTTACATATAGAAAAATGGCTCTGAGCACTATGGGACTCAACATCTTAGGTCATAAGTCCCTTAGAACTTAGAACTACTTAAACCTAACTAACCTAAGGACATCACACACACCCATGCCCGAGGCAGGATTCGAACCTGCGACCGTAGCAGTTACATATAGAATACTATATTTCTTGTACTATATAATATACATTTATCTAATATAATGAATTATCTTAATGATGCAATCTGATTGTACAAGTAACAATTGCTGTATTTCCTTCGATACAGAACTGTATCTATGGTGTGTTGTTTTATTAGGTTTCCTTCACACCTATCATGTATGGAAATAGCCGAAAATCACCAGAA